>NC_090881.1:15546488-15553988 GCF_036669935.1 Montipora foliosa
GGGCAGGTTAGCGAAATTAGCACAAAGGATCATATTTATAATTTATCAGAACTGGCCTTTAGGCTCCTCCGACGAAGCATATAGGCAAACGAATTATCGTAGTATCTGACTAAAAATTATGGGAATGCAAAATGTTGTAAACAGGGCTATATCAGTACACCCCCAGTGAACGAGGATAAACTCACTTGAAGCGATAAGGTGAGAGGACCAAGGGCATTTCCTTAAGTCTTCTTACAACATGACGCGGAAAATACTATGCAAACGATTCACATAATCGTAACCAGCCCACATTCTAATATCGCAGACACCATTCCTTTACGACCCCGTATCCCCTCCACACCAAGGCTTTTTTGTAGTTTCGTTGAAACCTTCTGCATTGGTCCCCTTTCACTTCTGTGTGGTCTGTGACTTTTGAGTGCAATCGAATCAAGGAAAACCCCGACAATTTTTTTACGTTTCTGTATGACATACTTACTGAAATAAATAAATTCCTGAAATATGAAATTCGCATTGAAATAGAACTCGCGAAATGCAATTTGTACCTTCGCGATTCAAGCTCAAGAGTAAACTGGACTATCTCCTTGAATAATAAAAAAAATATTCCAGTAGCCATTTTTGTAAACATTAATTTGGCATCTGCGCCGTAATTGGAGAGCACTACATTCGTTTCACTGAAAACACTCCTGAAGGTACACGGTAACCTTTATTTGATTAATAGCCGCTTCTAATGGTGATCTTGGCTCTTTGGTCTTTGTTTCCTACCCATCAGATGTATTAAGCCTTGGAATATTAATACGCTACGTATAACAATTAAATCTTTCGCTATTTATTGTCGTCAAAACTCTCGGATAATCCAAGACCGAAAGTTAACGTAAGCTTTAACTTAAATACGTTTTTTTTTAAGCCTATCATTGACGCCATAATAACTTAACTTCGATGAAAAGGAATTGCAATAAAGCGATAAACAATAAAAGTTTCTTATCAAGGGCAAAGCACACGCGTAAATATTTTGAAGCTTATTGCACTTCCATGGCTGATTATGATTACAAGACGCGTATTCATTTGTGAAATTCGCTTAATGGCTTACCTGATTCATGAAAGACAGAAAGAAGCACATAGAAAACACACCATCCGGTCATCTTACTTGCAGACCTCTTTCAGCAAAGCGAAATGATGCAGACTGTCGAGGTCTGGTTATGCTGAGAGCGAAACTTCATACTGTATATTCCTCAACCATTGAAAGACTGTTAATTTGACCTTTTTAATCCACGTGCAGCCTGGTGTCACGCAATAAAATGAATCGACCTGAAAATTATTCGGGATAAACAACTCGAAAATAGGTGGACAATTAAAACGATTAAACAGATCGTTTGTGGTAGGTTTTGCTTGATTCACTTATTGGTAATACTATACAGAAAATGAACATGAAGAGAACAGATTTTAAATTAAATTCTCAATGGGTTGAATTTGCAGAAACATGAAACAAGAGTCGGTGAAAGAAGTTGAAAGTGACTTTGATTGTTTGTTGATTTGATGACAAAATTATTTCAAGCTGTTCATGGGACGGGACAAACGCAAACAAACAAAACAAAACAAAAAAACAAAACAAAGCAAACAAACAAAAAACACACCCAAAAAAAAAAGGATATGCATGGAAGGTTCGTTCCACGCTCTCGACAAAATAGATTAAATCCTAATTTTAGGTAACGTGTGGCTTCGATTTTGAGCGCGCTGCCTGCTTTAGGATTAAACCGCTTGCTTACGGCCCCTCGGGAATCCCAGAAACATCACAATACTTCATCAAGCATTTCCTGCACAGATGAGATGACTTATTGGCAGGGAACCTACACAGGGTTTTGGGGAAGCTAACATCCGATCTTAACTCAAGCAATCTTTTAACAGAATTCATTTCAACTCGTAAACGTAAGAAAGGCCGGAAGAACTGTTGAAGCAATGTCACTAAATCTATTAAAAGAAATAACATGTTCAAATTCACTTATGTAAACATTAAACTATTTGTTTTTAAACTTAAAGGCCCACCGGAGCAAGGATGGCACAGTCGGTTAGTGTGCGGCGTTGGTGCAAGAGGTCCTGAGTTCGATTTCCCGGATCTCGCATCCTTGTTTCGACTCCTTTCCTTTCCGTGTAGCTACGTAGCTTTAAATACCCGTAAAACGGAGCCCTGATGGAGTGGGGGGAGTAAAATGAGCGCACCGTCGACCTCAGGTTTGTCAGTGATTAAAAGCTACTGTTACGAGTTATCGACGTTAAATAAGGTCTACTTTACCTTGACCGTTTATTTTGTTATGGAAATTCGGATTGCTTATCGTAGCAATCTCAGTGATTAGATGATTTCAGCTTCAGGCGGGATTTTATATTTATGAAAATTGCTCCACAGCAGGCAATGCATGTAGGGTGAATGTGGGCCTTTAAGCCACGAGTACGATTTATTAAGCAAATTCTTGAATGTGATAGCTTAGCTTGGTTCTCTTATACCTAGAGGAAAAGCATCTACAATCTACTGTATCGAATGTAAATAATCTATAAAGCATTTCTTAAACCAACAACCTATATAGTTTATCTATTACTTAAAAAAAAAAAATTACCTGAGTTCAGAATTTCTGAATTTCCCTATGTTCATTTTTTTTTTCTGTGATCGCTTGCCTAATCAGCAACTAAGAAAGTGATTGGCTGTATAATCCTTATTCTTTAATAGTACAACCATAAACCGCTTTCATAAATGGCATCCAATTTAATTTCTATTGTATTTATGTCAATTGAACCTACTGGCCTCATTTTGGTTAACATATTCTTTTGAATTTTGCGCATCGCAGCGAGGCTAGATATGCTAATTAGCATTGCATTTTTTTTTTTTTAATTGAGCCTACATTATGAAAAAGGTCTATATTAAGCTCTTTTACTTTTACTTCATCTACTCGGTGGTCCGATCAGTGACATTGGCATACATTCTTGTGTCGTAGTGACCGAGGTTTACATTCGTCTGCAAAAGATGAAAAATATTGATTGTCTTAAGGACGGTGCCTACTAGTTAAAGATATTTTTGCCCCGGTGTGTGATTATGCAGGAAATGTAGATCTTAACAAGTGTTATTGAAATCCAAAAAGAAAATTGGGGGTAACCACGCATTTTTCAAAGATAATTCATGAATAATATTTGTAAAAAGCTTTAAAATACAACGCAATGTATGGCGTTCTTTTTCAAATTGAAGCATAATTATCTCTCAAAAATGCATGGTTACCCCCAATTTTTTCGGGGGGATACCAAGAGTACTTACCAAGATCTACTTTCTTTGGATAGTTTTAAACCGCGCAAAAATATCCCTGTATTAGTAAGCATCACCGATAGGAAATCCGAGTATCTCGAGATGCGCAGAACGTATGCGCACTAACAATAGTAGGCACCGTCCTTAAGTTTACTTGATTATTTGAGCCAACCACCTTATACCATAGTAAATTTAAACTATTTCGAATACTCAAGAAAGCAAAGAAAGAGCGAATACAGGAAGACAGGCTAGGTTCTTCGGCGCATGTTGGTTTAATGACGTGTGCTTGCGCACAAGTACGTCAGGAACAAACTACTTCATTAAGCCCCCAAATCCTCCCTTTATTTCTTCACCTTGTGATTCCTCTCCATATCTTTCACTGTTCTCCTCAGCAATCTTCCCAACACTTCACCATGATTTCATACCTAAATTTAAAGAGTTTTCACCTCACTTTTTGGAGGGAATTTAGCAGTACTCGTTTCCTTATTATGGACTGGTTATTTAATAGTAATACATGAAGCAGCAGTTAACCTAGCAATCTTTGTGGCTTTCTTAATTGGTGTTGATAGAAGAATCCCCCTTACAAGAAGGGGTTTCCCTCCACCAACTAAAACATTCACTAATTAGGGGGTAGTTTGAGGGGAATATTGTGTGTGTGAATGGTGAGTTGAGGAAAAATCATAGACTAAAGTTCGGGTTAGTCGGTAAAATGAGGGGGAGAAAATTGCAAAGCAAACTCTCAACCCCAACATAAGGTTAACAAATGAAACAAACTCTGTGTGAAATTAAAAACTTCAATGTCATTATCAGGCAGATATTACCTTATGCGCATGCTCAGTACGGAAACTCGTACTCGTAATCATCCTCGTCCTAGTACTACAATTCAGAAGAAAAAAAAAGTTATATACAGTTTTCTATACACATTATTTGTATCCTTCTTGAATTTTATCGGCAATGATCCCGGTGTTTGTGTCCGGGTATGGCGATCCACCAGTGGGTTTAAATTCCATCCTCGAAAATTGTGAAATTTGCATAGTAATCGATATTGATAGTAGAAATACTTCCGCTTATACATATGCACATTTCTGCCACTGGACCAACTATTTAAAATGAAGCTTACCAACTGTCAGGATTTCATAGAGAAGGGTACGATAACTCCAACTACAAAAAAGGAGTGAAACAAATAAAAAGTAGAAAATGAGAGGGGAAGTAAATAAAAGAGCGTTTCTCTTAAGCCCGCCGCATACAATAAGGAATTTGCCTAGTGGGGCGAAAATCATGTTTGATTTTAACCTCACGACCCCGCGAGGCGAATTTCTCACTAAAGTTTCCCCGCACACGTGAAGAAACGGCTGAGCAAATCTCCTCGCGAGGCACTTTGCTCAACTCTTTCCTCACCGTGTGCGGCAGGCTTTAGGTCGGCTGCAAAATGGAACGTTAATGGACAACAATCAATCAATCAATTCTAAAAGGAAACGGAATTTGATTTTGGACTGAAAGCTATGCACTCACATATTACTTTGTGTCGTGTATACTCCGTAAAGTAAGGCCTCATATGCAGTCCACTTAACAGGTAATCGACTCTTTTCAAAGTTGTAGAAGATTACGATATAAAGACTCAAGGAAAGTTCAGAAAAAGTAGTTGAGGCATACCTGAAACGAAAGGACGATATTTTTCGTTCTCCGACGGAATAAGGCAAATCACTGTGTTTTGAGATCGCCACGTTTGTGCCCGTTTGTCTTGTGGTGGCTCCACTTGTGGCTTCAATGAAAAACAAAGCCCGGACAAAGTCGCCTGATTGACAAGTCAAGGCTTAACAGCAACCATTTATATATAGCTTTAGCCAAGCATAACAGCGGAGCTCCCTGGTTATTAGGGAGCTTAAGCACGCGGCGCGTTTTTGAGACGCGGACGGCAACCGGTTGCCGTCCGCGTCTCAAAAACGCGCCTGCTTTTAAGCTCTCTATTTATTCTTACTGCTTGTGAAAGTGAAATTTACTTTGCAATTCACCAGTTTGGCAATAATTCTTGCTTGAACCGCATGAGTTTTAAAAGAAAACGAGCGAAATGGAAAAGAAAAAAAAAGGCCATTTCAGAGTCAACTGTCAACTGCCATAAAGTTCACGGTCAAAGAATAGTTTTACTGATGTAGTTTATTCCACTTTATCTCTGAAAACAAGATCATTCACATGGCATGGCAATTTTTTCTATTGTGTCAAAATGGCGTCTTATGAACGTAATTTGTCACCGATGATATTAATCACTGATCAAATGGTATACTCTTTAGATTAGGGAATAATTTCACTCGCGTTTTGTACAAAATCAAGTGATTTCCCGGGGAGGTTGGACGGGGGCGGTGCTGATGTGAATAGGCCAAACCGCTAACTTACAACTGGGAAAAGATCACTTCATTATCAATCCTTTAACCACAAATGGATTGGGACTTAAGCCGTACAAAAGCTACAGTGTCTTGGTTCGCCTATAAGAAGGTCCCCCTCTGCCTACAGCCGAGATTTTAAAAGAATTATTAATTAAGGTAAGCAACACAACGTGACCGAAAGATGAAGACCCAGGCTAGCCAGCCGAAATCGAGAATTCAATGATAATTCCGCAATCGCAATGGGTTGTCACCTGAAACAGCCAGTTGTTCGCTGCCCTGCCTGACAAATACCCAAAACACTCGGTGGATTTCAGCAGCAACAACTGTGCTGTTTTATGGTGGTCCCCGTATTGTATTGTTCATGCAGAAATATCATGTTTATTCAAAATAACCCCTTATGTACGAGTGGCTACAATTTTGCGAAACAATAAATGCAGGGCAAAGCATACGAATGCTTTTCGTGATATACATGTAGGATCTGCGATAAATATTATCATCAAACGATATGGAAATTCTGTCCTTTTGTCATGTTACATTATAAGAGAAAACGCTATTACACAATCTATTCACTTATTTATTTATTTATGTATTATTTATTTATTTAAGGATTTGTGCAAACAGTACTGGTGCAAGAACAATAGGACATAAGTCCCCTCCTAGGTTTAAGCACCAACCCAACCCTCTCCTAAAATTTTAACTTAATAATATAAATAAACTAAATAGGCTGCTTAACAGTGCACGCAGTAAGGGTATTTACCCGGCGACCTTTAGGACAAATTATTTTAAAGGTACGAAAGTTGTCACCATGAAAAACGTTGAAAAGTCTCTTGAAATAAAACGATTTAAGTTCACGCTTAAAAGAGTCAATAGACTCAGCCTGCCTAACATCATTCGGTATATTATTCCACAAATTTGCTATTCTAACTTAAACGCCATTGAACAAATAGCAATGGGTTTTTATGAAGGGATTGACGTTTTTCCTGAATAAGGGCAACGCCTTTCAAACTTTCTCACTTTTCAGCGGAACTAGTACTGTAGCAACGCTTAAGAATTGAATTAGGTAAAAGTGATCTTCAGTGTTATGCATGTGAAATCTATTCTCGCATTACTTCATTGGAAAGTTCCCTTGGCTCGGAGTTGGTTAAGGATTCGCAGCAGCTACAAATTCGTCAGGCTTTCCCAGTATCTGATATATATATATATATATATATATATATATATATATATATATATATATATATATATATATATATATGTATATATAGTGAGTAAAAAGGAAGCGAGGAGGGACAACTTTTGACATTAAAAAGTTAAAAAATTAAAAATTTACTAAAACGTTTCGGTCAAAGACCTTCTTCAGTTATGACAACTTTTGAATAAAAACGAAACTTAGATAAGATTTAGGCGCTAACAATTACACAATACCAAGTGACAGCTGTCAATTGTGTAATTGTTATATATATATATATATATATATATATATAGTTCAATGAATGGGACTAGTCGTTTGACATTTGCCTACAGGCCTGTTTCGTGGAAGCTTTGGCTTCCACTCTTCAGGGCTTTTTAATTAAATTGTGTGTTGCCTGCAGTATTTATAAATGGTCATCTTTCCACATACGTGCGTACAAAAAATTCACGAGGTCATTAGTGTAAGTGTCCTCAAACTCGCTATCACAAGCATTCACAAGATCTCTATCATAAGCATTTACAAGATCGTTCGTGCGTAGCGTAACTTAAATGCTTGTTATCACACTATCCGTTATTTATAAGAAATTTTCTTGCGTGCTATCCGTTCTTTATAAGAAATTTTCTTGCGTGCCTACATGTGCTAAT
>NC_090881.1:15561488-15563988 GCF_036669935.1 Montipora foliosa
AAAAATCCCTATGCCAGAGCCCACACCAGAGGAGGAGATACAACTCCTCAACGAGGACTGCGAGATGAGGCAAGGTCCGGACGTAAATGCAACAGGGGATGGAAAGGAAAGGAATGATGAATTGCAAAGGAAGGGAAAATGAGTGGAACATGGACGATGGGGAGACAATGGACAGGGAGATGCTACACAACAAATGAATAAAAGATCAATCTTAAGAGAATTAATGCGACTGGCAAGTCAGCTTTGCCAGAGTAGTAACGATGGCGACGTGGCTAATAGGGGTTGTGCAGTGGACCGTCGTGCCCAGCAACATACCGACTCAATTGCACCACTTCTAACAATCCAAAGAAACTACTCGCAGCGTGTGGGAAAACAGAACAGAGCAAGTAAGTATGTAGACGCATTTTTGCATATATTGAACGTACTCAATCAAGCGCAACCAAAATAATATAGAACCTGCCTACACATCATTTATCCATCTAACCCGTGAATGAATCATAAGGCATAAGTGATTAATATTGTATGAGCTAATACTACCCACACCCTCAAATTTATTTTCAAAGGAATCATACATCTTGCAAATATAATTCAATAAGTATACAGTTATAATAATAATTTTGTAACTTGTTCACATATTTTACCAAAGACTACTACTATTAAATTCAATGTTAATTATTGTCTTTTGCAGGGAGATGCTGTAATTATGGAAGGGTACGCCACATAAGAAGACAATGCCCAGCCGCTAGAAGAAGGATAGGACGAAATGGACCGATGTTAATTTTTAACGGGACGGAAACCATGAATTTACATCATGACTAGATGTAAATTATATATTTTAATCGAACAGACCTTTTCACTGCTAAATCTGCCATTTTTAATTTGGGGAAACAGTAGCAATTGCCTAAAATTCTTAAAATGTATAAAAATGGTTATTATGATAGTTTTTGTAGTAGCGCTATACTACAGGACCAGTTACGATGTCGATAAACAGATAAACAGATCAGACCAAACTTTTGGTGGTGAACAAAGATATCTATGACCAATAATTTGTCTGCTTACAATTTGATGTTTTTGATTTTCCTTATATTTGCCTGCATTAGGTTTTTCTTGCTAGTCTACAGAGTTTACTAATCGGTTATCAGTATAAACACCATATTGCGCGCGCCAAATATACATTCTTTAGCGTGGAAAGATCAACGTACATTGACTGCATCAAGATAGCAATAAAACTAATTCGTCGTTTGCATGTAATTTCGTGTGAATCTTTAATCATGCGTTTCATTAGCAAGCTCACCCACCTTGGGATCGCATTTAGTAGAAATACAGCACTCGCCTTTTCATTTCATGACTCGGTTAGATGAGGCAACATTATAAACACTCCCTAAGTTTGACCGAGCCGTTAGGGTTACAGTCACGGCAACAAAATTCCCGCCAAAAGAAGACACATCATATCTCCGGGTCAAGATGAAGGACAGAGACTAAATAAACAACCCGTTCTCGCCCTCGAATTCGCAATTATCCTCATTTGCTTTGAATTCACTATTATTATCGTGGATTTAGAAGGCTAAAAGCTTGACATGGATTATAGGGAATGGTCATATTTGTTTGAAAGGACAACCCAAGTATATGGACATAGGACTCGAACCTGGGAGTATTGACTAACCCGTCACCTAACAACTGGACCACCACTTCCCCAGCTGCTCAGGGACAAATTTCAAAGGCCACCTTCAACCGACAGGCTTTTCGATCGTTTGTTTTTGCTATGGAAATTCTCATTGCTTATCGCAGCGATCTAATTGGATGAATTTCATCTTAGGGCGGAATTTTCTCTTATAAAAATAGTTTCGCGGCACCCAATGCCTGCCGGTTGAAGGTGGGCCTTTAAAACACTATTTGATACTGCCGTATTATCAATCGCCAACAAACAACATTAAACACTACAAAAGATCGCTTTCGAAACTCTTTGAAATCAAAGGTTAGGGCCTGTTCGCACTACCCGAAATGTTGTTTGATTTGCCAAAAAATCTGTGAACGCGAAGCTATTTTTAGTGCGAACGATTTCTTGCACCTACCAAAATTTTTGCAAGCGCAATGAAACTTCAAAGATTCCGTTGACTATCTTTGGAGGCTGTAAAAATTTTGCCAGGTGAGAAAATCCTTTGTTCCTCGACATCCATCCGTCAACATGATAGGAAGTTAATAACAGGCCTGTACGGACTCCTTCAGTGTAGTTTTTGCGGTTGCCTCGTGTTTGAGCCTAAAAAAAGCTATATTTTTGCTCTGACGTCGACGAGCATGCCGTTAAGGGATTTACCCCTTTTGTATGATATTATTGGAGGTTTTAGGTAGATATTTTTCAGTATGGCTAATTTTCTATGATACTCCATCGTTCGATCAAGGTTAAGGTTTTTGACTGCTGGGTGGTGCGTTGTAACAAAAGGCAAAATTCTCTCGTTTGTCTTTTTGTCTTGGGTTAAAAGCGAAGGTCTGGAGGCAAAAT
>NC_090881.1:15571488-15583988 GCF_036669935.1 Montipora foliosa
TTTATTTGTATCCAGTAGATTATTATATCTATCTGTCTGAAGGCCGCGCTTAACCATTAACAGGTGCCAAAAATTTTATTGTTGATATTGGAAGGCCAATGATTGGTGATGACTGTGATGAAGATCGTTTGCAAGATAAATGTTGCTCATTGGAGATTTTTTGATCTAAATATGAGGTATTTTGTCAGTTCGTGACGGATTGCGTTACATAGGTAAATTTCGGAAGTGCTTGATTGACGCCAGTATATCCAAATGAACTGAAACTTCTCAAGTAGAATGTCAATTGAAAGTATGTATATTTATTTGTATCCAGTAGCAATATGAACTGAGGCATTCCCTTTACACTGCAGCTTTCTGCTTTTGGTGCTTGTTGCAGGAGAATTTCTGTCCTTCCAAATAAAAAAGTAAGAGGGGTGCTCTATCTCTTCCCGGAAAATTCCAAAACGTGAACCATTTCAGAATTTTAAGTTTTAAGATGGAAACTTTAAACTGACCAAGTTTCAACGAAATCGGTGAAATGACCTGTATCACCCATGCCTAGTGATCTCCAGGAGAGACTCTTTAAAAGTGCTTGAAGACCTTCGCTATTGGAAATGACTGTGTATAGTTAAAATAAGTTTGTCTTGGCCGGAGAAATTTTTAGTGCGTGGGTACTGTCCTTGATGTATGATGGCAAAGATTTGACGATAGGCGTCATAATCCTGTCTAAGTAGCTAGAAATGAGTTCGGTTAGGGCAACTACAGGCAGAAACGATAGGACGACCTGAGTTGTTAGGTTTGTGAGTTTTAGGTAAGAAGTAAATGCACGAAGTTCTAGGGGTGTTGATGATGGGATTAGTGGCAGTGTCCGGTAATTCTTGATTAACTATAAGATTCTGAATGGTGTCTTTGACAAGGTTTTGATTTGTGGAGGTGAGATCTTTCTGGATTTTGGCATAAAACGAGGTGTCAGAAAGTTATTCCAAAGCTTCTTTTTGGTAAAGGTCGGACCGCGCCCCCTTTGTCAGCTGATAGACCATCTCTATCCTTTATCCATTTCTAACATCCGTCCATTCTTTTTTCATCCGGCTCTTAAATATACCTGAGAAGTTTCGGAAATTTCATTGGCTTTCCTAGATATCAAAGTTTCTATTAGTGGCAACGTGCTATGTACCAGTGTGCACTACAAACCTACAGATTCTCACAGTTATTTGTTGTATTCATCGTCATATCCATCATATGTCAAGAACTCCATTCCTTTCTCTCAACTTCTTAGACTTCGACGTCTATGTAGTGATGACTCCGATTTTTCCGGCAAATCAGAGGAGATGTGCCAGTTCTTCAAAAAACGTGGCTATCCTGTCTCTGTGGTCAAAGCGGGCCGTCATCGCGCCCAACAATTTGATCGACAGTCAGCACTACAAACGTCACAGAAAGATATATAAGAAAAAATTCTATTCACCCTTACTTTCCATCCTCATAATCACGCAGTCAAAAGTTACGTCAAACTTTAGGTTACGCTTGTGCATTCGTACATTTACTTAATTCTTGTAAACAAAACACATTCTGAATCCATCCATGTGACCAATGTTTGCAGGGAACAATCCAAGATCTAAGCTATTAATTGTCGACGTTTTAGCTTTGAATCAAGAGCAGTTAGTCAACAAGCGAAATTCTTTTTAAGGAATCCGTATTTCACTGCTAATCGTGACCAAACAATTTCTAAAGCCCCAGTTAAGGCCGCCTTATGATCTTACCTAATACTTGAACGACGGAAGAAAGCACAAAGAAAACATACTTTCCAATCATGATCGTCGGAAACACAGTTTCTTTGCAGAAAACTGTTGTAGACGTTCGAGACATTTTTATGTTAGACGTCTCTGACACTGTGTTAATCTGACCTTCCTGATGTTTGCATCCTAGTGTCACGCAATTGAATAGGTTTTATAATGGAACAAAATCCGTGATTGCTGATCTCTTGTGCTGCCAGCATATGTGAAGTACTTTGACTTTCTTTGCCCATGCCAAATAGTTTTGGAGTCGAAGAACGTTGAAAAGCCTGTTTAAAAATAATGAGGTCGAAACAATTAGCAATTAAGCGCTAGTTGCAATTACCTTGATTAAACTAAAGTTAAGGTTAAACCAAAATCGCCTGTTATCGGCCTATTAATTAATATGTATTTATAACGAAATGCAAAAATGCGACAACCTTGTGTCGTACTCAATTAGATTTCCATATCTCTGTCAAGGAAAAGAAGACCTCGTGTCAGCTGAAACATTATGGAAGCATTCATTAGTAACATTCAGGATCGTTGCAAACTTGAAATTAGATTATTATGATTTTTGTGGAACTGTTAAAAACACTGCAACCAACCGCCGGAGACGCTAACTTGTAGGGATTTCTGGTGGAATTCTCTGGCAGAAAATGTTGAAATCTTGAAGCTCGGAAATGATACTTTCAGCATTCTCCACGAGATATCAAATAAATTAGCGTGGATTAACCTTAAAATGACAGATGTTTACCTCTTATTTGTTACTCGATACATATATTTCTCTCGTTTTTCCTCTTGTTAGTTTTCTCCCTTTTTTTATGTTTTATGGGTTTTTTGATTTTTTTAAAGCCCCCTCCCCCTAGCCCCCTGCTCCGCCGTCCCTGGCCGTGTTTCAGTTAAAAAAGTCCTTTAAGCGTCGTTTAGTTTTTCCCGTGTACTGTAGATTACATCTGTTACACCGAATGTTTAGTTTCGCAGGTTATGTTACAATTAATTTAGCGTGTTTCGCCGGTAGAGAAGAATGTGTAGTTCGGTAGTCCATGGAAATTATAGGACAGGTAGCGCGGTTTTTACTACAAGAACCGGAATGACGTACAGAATTAGAGTGAGTCAGATTTGGGTTAGTTTTGCTGTTATCAGTGAATCTTGAAGGTTAGGGGGGCGTTTAAAAGATGTACGAAAACGTTTTTGCAACAATCAGAATAAAGAAGAAGATTGTACTATTTTGTTAGCGAAGATGAAAGGAAGAGATGGACTATGGGTCGTTATGAAAGGTATGCGTTTAGGTTTATCTGTGTGGGTTGTGGCGTAAGTATGCGGGGAATGTCGGTGGCACGTTGTATTTGTATAGTAATAAAAGCGCGTTTATAACCTGGTTAGAGTACGCATGTCGTTGGTTCAGTAGCGCGAGCATTGAACGTTTTAATGTAAGCTTTCATTGTACCTAAAAACAGCTTGGTTAAGCTAGCCGAAATATAGTACACTTCCAAATGAAATCTACGTTGTATCGGCTAGCTCTTGCTCAAAATATGCCATTTTTAGGCATCGAGGAAGTTATCATCATGTAATTTTACCTACGCGTCTCGGGCTATCAGGTTTCTTAGACTCTCCAAAGGGAGGAAGTCTCTGAAAATGTTTTTCTTACGTTTACCGTTGCTTTTCTGTGGAGTCAATTGGATTTCTGGTAAGAACGTAATTAAGATTTCTTTGTACAATATTGGCCAACACTTTGGGCATGAATTAGAGTGCTCACAGTCAGGACTAACCTCAAGTTGGGGAGGTAAAGACCGATTACATTCGCTCTGGACAAGCTGTGTTTGCATTAATAACTTTTGGGAAGTTTTCTTTGCTCGTGTGTTTTAAAAAAGAGCTTTGGTTTGTTTATCCTTTGCTTCTGGTATTAGTATTTGGTATTTTGGACGTGACTATTATCTAATTGCCTCCTCGTGTAATCAATATTCATCAATCATGCCCGTCACCAGACAGATGTTGTTGCTTCATTTTCACCATTCAGGTGAACGTTTGGCTTTTATAAATGGTGCCTTTCTAGTCACGCACAAACATAACCACTTTAATTACAAGGAAAGGTTACGTTTATACAAACGTTGGCCATGTAGCACTTATATTTTAAACAGAATTAACTGAGGTGAGTGTAGTGTAACATGAGGTGCTAGATAACTATCCCATATGAACCATGTGAGCGTTAGCCCTACTGATGGAAATGGGCCCACACAAGGACAGAGAAAGGCTCTGACCAGGGTGGGAAATGAATCCACGACCTTCGGATTAGATCATCAGTAGGGCTAACGCTCACATGGTTCATATGAGATAGATTTCTAGCACTTCATGTTGCACTACAGTCACTTCGGTTAATTCTGTTTAAAATATAAGTGCTACACGGCCAACGTATGTATAAACGTAACCTTTCCTTGTACTTGTACATGTTAATTGCCGTGACTTTAAGATCTTCAGTTCCCACGGCCTGCTCCCGTTTGACCTTGTAGCTCAGTCGGTAGAGCGGCGGTGATCTAACCCGAAGGTCTTGAGTTTTTCTCTGTCCTTGTGTGGGCCCAGTCCATCAGTAGTTCTAACGCTCACACGGTTCATATGGGGTAGAAATCTAGCACTTCATGCTACACTACACTCACTTTAATTACAATTTGTTTTGTTTATTTAAAAGCATGTTCAGAACTCTCAAAAAAAGCATTCATGAAGATAATATTCATACAAAAAGCAACATAATTTCCAAATACGGTTAACATAAAAAAAAAGGTATAAACTTCCTTTTTATCCCAACAAATTCACTTGTTTTAGCTAATTTTTTTTTAGTTTTCTGTAATATTTATAACTGAGATTGAAAACATTCAATCAGTAGATAGTCCAATTTCCATCAAATTGTGTGGCATTTGGTTGCTAATTATGTAAGTTCCTTCTCCATCAGGGCATTTTCGGGGTTTTCGACTTCTTGTTTTGAAAAGCAAATTCTGGATTCTGGTTCCATATTCTGTATTTTCTAATTAATAAATTATGCTCACCATTCTATCCTTCACATGTTAATATCACACACACACACACACACACACACACACTATTGATTTCTTTTTTTCTGAACTGGACGATGGATGCATGCTGGTTTATTTGAAATGACGTAACTTGCAGAAAGGAAAATTGTGTTTTTGTTTGAGAGAATTCTGTATGTGCTGGCTCAAAAGGAACACATAACTACTGAGATGTAGAGGAAAATATTATATAAGATACGGTAACTGAAGTGTTTTCTCACATTACTATTACTTTCACATATCAAATTGTATATCAAGTGCTTCATACAATACCTTTTCTGCTTTTCAAGGCTAAAATCACTTGAATATTAAAAACAGCCAAGCCTGCATTGAGGCATTTTCCTAATGTGCCCATGAATCTTTTCAGATATATATTAGTTTCTATAATTCCTTTTGTATCATCAAAACCAAAGTGTTTCAAGGCTGACTCTTTGGATCCATTTTAGCTTCCTCTTGAAAACATGGTGAAACACAAATGTTTCAAAAATGTGACCAAACAGGTGCAAAGGACCACTCAGGGCAACAAAAAAGGCCGTATCATTTTTCTCAGCAATTGACCAAAGTGTTCAATGGAAGTAAAACACCAATATGTCTCCAGCATTTTTATTTTCATCATTATCTTACCCCAAGTAGCAGGCTATTCTTGCTGCAATAAGCAGCTAAAATAGCCAGCTATTTAGGTTATTATGAGAGTCATGTTGATTATTACTGGTTTACTGATTTCTGGCCTTTTTGCAGAGGGAGCATTTATTTTTTCCCAACAACCAAATCTACTTGTTTACTTCATGGGAGGCAGCGATGCAGTCCTCGAGTGGAAATATTTAGTGGATAACAGAACAGCCGAGTTTCAATACATCAGTTGGGATGTTGAAAAGGGAGGTCACAGTACACCAATGGTCATTGAAAACGCAACTGGTTATTTGACGTACACAGCAGCATATGCTGGAAGAGTACAAAAGAGAAGTCAAGCCACTCTTGTCTTGAGGAATGTCGACATTAAAAACAGTAGTATTATGCTCAAGTGTTTTCTCATTCACACTTCTGGGAGGCAAAATGTCAGCACTGTTAAACTTATTGTCACAGGTACGTTGTCACCTTCTACTCTACACTTACAGTAATGATCCTTTTGATCTAAGGTTGGGCAAAGGGCATTATGACATACTATACATACTTGTGGATCAACTGAAAATCTTTACTTGGTATTATGCGGTTGAATGCAATTTAACAAAGTTGACAAAATAGATCGGGGTGGATTGCGTGTGCATTTGTCCTCAGAGAACAGTCAATGATCAGCAGTATTAAATTAGACCCATGGAATTATGCTCGATGGACCCCCCGCAGTCAAATAGCAGCATTGGTGGGACATATTGCCTGCGTCTCTTGTGTAGTATTAATCTTTAGATTGCTTGAATCCCCCATCCCTTTGCCTCTCTTTCTTCCACTGCTGATCAGCGTGACTGGTACTGTAGATGCCACTCTTAAGGGCTTATTAGGGCTGGGATGGGGGATTGTCAGGTAATAGAGCTTTACTCTATGATGCAGTTGTAAATAATCATGTAAAACTGTAATCATGATTTGGGAGCTGAAGGCTTGTACGAATTATTGATTGATAGATTGAGGGAAAATGGTGTTGGATCTTTTTTTTTTTTTTTTCAACTACTTTTTCTTTTAGTGCAGCATGTTCATAATTATAAAAATGACTCATCAGGGTATAGAGACTTTGCCATGGATTTTGGTATTGCTGTTGTAGCTGTTATCAACCGAATGTAATTCAACTGAACTGGCATGGTGTTACCCAAAGTCTAGTACATATCAAGTGTAGTTATGATCCTAGCAGTTATGAAAGCAATTTTGGCAATTGCTTGGAGAAGCCTCAAAAATTAAGGACTTCAACGGGTATGGGCCTGTGATCTCGCGATGCCGATGCAACGATCTAACCAACTGAGCTATGAAGCCATTCATGTTTGGAGCTGGTCATTTGTGGGTTCATATGTTCCGGTGATGAATGATCAAAGAACGAAATCATACCTTGCCATGATTTAATATCCGCAGTTCAATATATGGTTAATTTCATACGTCATTTCGTTCGTCTTGAAAAGTTGAAAGTAACTAGAGAACAAAAATAAGAAGATTTTAGATGATAATGATGAAGATGAAGATGATGATTGATAATTGATGATGGTGAAGATGATGATGATGATGATGATGAGGAGGAGGAGGAGGAGGAGGAGGAGGAGGAGGAGGAGGAGGAGGAGAATAAGATCTTCAAATTTACATTATTTTACCTACTATTCTCTGATTTTGAAATTTTGAGGCAATTCCATACTGTAACGGACACGACTATCAAATGTCCACTTAAAGGGTCGAAAGGTGTCAGGCGTTGGAAAGGGATTGATTTTACGGACTTCTCGTACCAAACACAAGAATAACCCACGAGAAGACAAGAACCAACTAGGATCAGTCAACAGTGATTTAATGCTGTATTCTTGTTCAACTATGTTCGATAATCGTAAACTAAAGTGTAAGAAATCAATTACATAGCATGCATAAAATACAGCAGGATAAAACCTAAATTGAAATGCACTTAAGGTTATAACAGGAAAGATCACTTAAGTAACACAAACGAATTACCCATACGCTATACACAGAGAAGGGAAATAAACGGCAAAGAAACTAAGCGAATGAAATAAGACGCCCTAGTTGAGACTACCGTATGAGGTATTTAGTGCTCCCGCAGTCCCGCAGTCACTCAGTCGTAAGTTAAGTAGCATTCATCGGATGTATAATTACTTCTCCCGCAGTCCCACAGTCACACAGTGGTAATATAAGAGAAATTCAGGTGGTGTATAACTAGAGCTCCCGCAGTCGATCAGTCGCGCAGTCGAAAAGTGTCCTTCGAGTCTCGGTTACAAAGAATTGGACACGGCTGGTGAACCGTTCAATGGATTTGCTCTCACAGTATCGAAGCTCAACGCTTGCGAGGAATTCCTAAGAAAATGTTCCTAGGAATTAAAATTAGGAATTCCTAGGAATGAAGGTGTCAATTTTCACGGTAATTGAAAGATGGAATTTTTAGGGATTCCTAGGAACTGTCCTAATCTAAAAAAATATATGCTTAAATCTTTTTGAATTCTTACTAATCGTTTAAGGAGATTCGAACTAGTTTCAACGCTTCCAAATGACGCTCTTATTAGAAAGATACGCACCACAACGTTGTATCATGTATTGGCAATATTGTGGTACAAAATGAAACACGAATTATTGCTGAAATTATTGCTGAAATTATTGCGGTGACCCCCATTTCTTTATTTCTGAAAAGTAACTAGAAGGGCATGATAAAACTTTCTGCAAAGTTTTAAAAACTTCTGTCGACTGGATTCAGAGCCGCCTTAATTTTGCGATTTTTTTTTTTAATGTAGCCCTGGACCCTCTGGACAGAAACTTTTAAACTTTGCCGAAAGTTTCATCCTGGCCTTCTAATCACTATTCAGCAATAAAAAGGGGGTCACCGAGTTTTTTTTGACATATGAGCAACTAAATCCAAAATATAGGATGTTTTTGCTGGGCTTTCCCGTTACCAAGGTAACTTATTACATAACAATAATGATCACACCTTGTTTGGAATCAATGGGTGTTTCATATGGTACCATAACATTGCTGTTACGTGATACAGTGTTGTAACGTTATTCGATCTAAACTGGGAGTCTCCTAAGTGTTGAAACCGTTTCGAGCCTCCACATTTAATTAGCATTCGTACGATTGCCTGGGAATTTCTAGGAATTTCTCAGAATTTTTAAGAATTTGTAGTATGTATTGAATTCTTGGACATTCTAATAGAGAAACACCTCTGTCTATAATAATTATTATTTTAATCTAAAGCATCATTGTTCTTTTTAAAGATTTACTAGGTTTTGCTACAGGGTTATAGCATTTAAGCCAAATTTATCATCCTTTCCTGACAAATTTAGGACATGTGAAAAGTCTAAATTATATATGTAAATTGCCCAAAAGACATAAAGACGATTACCAATACAACTATCTGTATCCAAAAGGACATTCGCTCACTTGAAAGAATCAGAAAAAAAGCTGGTTTTGTGCTAATAACTACCACCCTACATGTACAGCCAGTGTTACCGAAATTCTTCATGATCTGGGATGGTCCAGCTTAGAATGTTATTAAGGTGGACTTGGTCAATCCTTTTTATACAAAATGAGTTGTGGAAAAATTGGTTTTGACATGAACAGGGAAGCGGCAGGTACAAAACCCAGGTCACAGGTCATTGTTTTTCCAATACAGAAAGTATCCTAAACATTCATAAAAGCAAACCTTAGGCCTAATTAGGCCTAAACAAAAGTTTTTAGACCCTAGGTTAGCTCTTGTGAATGTTTAGGATACTTAATGTATTGGTAAAACAATGACTTGTGACCTGCGTTTTGTAGCTGTTTATAAACATAGCTTTGGTTATTCAAATGTGCCAACCACAGGAACAAAACACCCTTTATTTGGACAACCAATTCACCGAATGCAAATATGATGGACCACTCGGACAGTCCGGGTCTAGGTACGGAAATGCAAGGCTAATTAGGCTCCAAGAGAAGGGTGCAGCGAAAGCGATATTGTCATGCCCTCGAGTCGTTGCGTACTTGAGTGCCACCAAAAAGGGGATTTCACTCCAGAGGGAACTAAAGCTAATTACTTCAACTTTCCCACGATCCTTTCCCAAAGAAATCAATGGCTTCACGCGTATTGGCGCGTCGAAGGAAAGTACTTCACCAACGTAAAGAGAACTAAGGTATGCTCGCTTCACTTTAGAAGAGAAGACTTGCAGAAGTCTTTTAACGGAAGAGTTTATGTGATGGATGGTGTTATTCCATCAAGGTTTCCATGGTCTGACCCTTCTCCCACAAAAAGAAAAATCTCCTCGAGAACGAAATCCTCCACTATCATCTTCACGATGTTTCAATTTCACACCTGAAGCAGCTGCATTTGTGAAAGGACCACTCCAACAACCGGAGTCTCTTAATCCTACTAGCGCTGCCTGTGAAATCGAGAAAAAAACTCAAAGAAAGTGACCCGTGCGCTGATAAACGATGGGATAAAAGAGAGCGATTGGAGGATCTTTCAGAGAAACTATCTCGAACTGAGAAAGAACTGAAGCGTCTGTGCAAGGACGCTAAAGATCGCCTGTCTGACAAAGAACTTGAACTGCAAGCACTTTCTTCACGCGTGTTCTGTATTAACAATCTGCGGAATGATTCAAACATTAACTTTTATACCGGTTTTCTAAACTTTACGTTTATGGAAATATTTGAATGAATAATTTTTTTGATTCTGACTCCTCAAATGATGACGAAGACACTGACAACAATGCATCTGCCAAGAGAGGGCGTTGCCGAAAAATTAGACCTTTGGAGGAGTTTTTCATTGTTTTGTAGTGATTAAGGAGAGGAATTTCAGAAAGACACAGCCAATTTGTATGGTGTGGCTCAGTCCGCAATATTTCGATCGTTTGTGCCGTGGGTTAATTATGTGTATTTAAAGTTCGGAAAAGTTTGTATCTGGCCTTCCAGGGAAATTGTTAATAAGACAATGCCACCTCATTTTAAAGAAAAAAATTTCTTCAACGCGGGTCATCATTAACTGCACAGAGGTTTTATGTGAATTTCCAAGCAGCTTGTTGCTTAACTCAAAGTTATTCAGCTCATACAAACATAATGTAACCCTCAAAGGACTTGTAGGTTTTGCTCCACGTGGTTCATTTAGTTTCATCAGCCAGTTATTTACAGGAAGTATCTCTGACGGAAATTGTACAACGAAGTGATTTTCTTTCACTGGAGTTTAATGATGGTGACAGTGTCATGGCTGATACAAGACATTTTACCTCTTGGTGTGAAACTTAACATCCCACCTTTCCTTGGAGGGGATGTTGTGAGAATACAACAAAGGGGGAAGAAGACAACAAATTGCCAGTTTAAGAATTTACGTAGAAAGGACGACAAATCAATAAATAAATAAAACTACCACACCTGCGATGGTTTGATACCCTTAAGTTTTATTTGGGCTTGTCAACCAGGTGTGGAGTGTTTATACATTCCTCTGTAACGACAAGACCCTCTAATTTCAAGTTAAACCTAAATAATGAGGCTAATGTCTATAATAAGTAAATTTAAAATTATCTTGCTGTCTTGGTAAGAAAGTGTGTAAAATAGTAAGATTTAAAATTTAGCACTCCAGTTATCCCAAGAGTCAATTTCAAATGCAATATGTTTAATTTAATGCTCATACCCTTGCTGGTATACACTATATAAGGTCAACCCAATTAGCTCCAGTGACACCCATCACTCCTTGCACTTGAGAGTGGTATTCATGCTTTCTCTTAGCCTGGGTTCACAATTTACTTCCTCCATAAAAATATCCACTATCTGAACACGCATCAAGCGGAGTCACCAGATACTTGGTCTCGGGACATTTCACCTCAGAGAGACCAAATGGTTCCGAACAGCTTGGATCAATCACCTTGCCATCAGGCGAGGGACCCAAATAAAGTGCAGCCAGGCTAATTACAAGTCCAGACTTTAAAACCCTGAGAGGTCTGCTGATTGAATTCATATATTTCTGATACTGATTTAAAGCGACGGGTTCACATTTATGCCCATGATTTATATACCCTGATGTAAATGGTTTAGGGTGCAAGATATCTTTTTACTGTGTCATGATTCCTTTTTTCTATTTCTGATTAATCCACAATTTGAAGCTATAAATCTCAACCGCCGTTCATGTTTCCATTCTTCACAGTCAGCCTACCCCTTGTGTTGCTTTCAACTTCACTTATTTTGTCACAGTCAGCTTGTAAACGTTCTCGCAGGGCATTCTCTGCTTCAGAAATACCAGTTGGTAGGTCAAATTTCTCTCTTGGGGTACTGAGGGGAACCTTGGGTAGGTGGGCAGCCATTCATTCTGCAGGTTGGTGAAAACTAGCTTTGGTACAGCTTTCAAGTTACAAAATATTAAAGTTATCTTTTGTGACAGTAAGTGGATAACTTGCCAAGGCCCCTGTTAGGATTTTGCCAAATTTTGTCCGTATTAATTTCGATACCTTCTCGGACACATTCATAACTTGCACCAGGGCCATTTTAGGGTTGATTTCATTCAATCGCGATAGTGATTTGCGCTCATTTTCAAGCTGTGTCTTAACTGTTTTTTCTGGCTTCATAAAGAAGGCACCTTACCTCTTCTGTGCCACTGCTGTATAGTAGAGGTACAGCTCTGCATGTCATCTTTATTGTCAAGCTCAACCACGCTTTTGCCCTCGTACAGCCTGAACTTGCGAATTTTCATCAAAAGCGCGAGACCGTGATTGCAAAAATCGACCTTGCAAGCAACACATGTACATGATGCATGTCTCACTTCACTATTTACGAGAGAGAGAGAGTGCTGCTTTCAAGGAATGAAGTGGATCAGTTTTGCGAAATCTATGATGACAATGAGCAGTGAAATAAAAAAAAGCTTAAGTCGCTTGTCGATTTTGTTTTTCAAATACTCGTTCAGAAATGTGGTTGCCTTTCTCACGCTTGTTGGCACAGAAGTTTTCTTGTGAGGGTCGATGTTTTTCTCCGATTTTGCAATGTGCAGGTTCATTTCTGCACGCGAGGAAAAAGGCATTGTGCGAAGATCGGTAGCCCAACCATC
>NC_090881.1:15586488-15588988 GCF_036669935.1 Montipora foliosa
CAATTGCTACCAAACATCCCTTTATTTTCGTCTACGTATTTTGATCAACCAACCTATATGATTGTTCCCAGTCCTTTTCGTACAGTGCTATATACTACACGTATATCCTGGGGAATTTTCACTGACTCGCAGAGGTGGGTGGGTGTGTGTGTGTGTGGGCCTGGTGGCATGTGTGTGAGTGTGGTGGCAGACACTAATGTAATTCTCTCTTTTTTTTCTGAAGGCCAGGCCTCCATGCTTGCTCCAGTTCTAATTGCCGCGGTGGGAAACTCTGTGGTGTTTATCTGCAATGCTACTCATGTGCCAAAGCAAAGTTTTTCTTGGTTAAAGCTACATGGACAAATTCAGAAAGTGTTAGCTGACAATGGACAGGATATTAGCATTGCCTCTAAAACTGGATCATCCGTCCTTACAATGAAAAATATTGCTGAGGATAATAAGGGATATTACACCTGCGATGCCACTGCAAATGTAAACCAACCAAATTTTGTCACCGGCTATCTTCAGTTGCTAGGTAAGTTTGCTAATCCGCTACCCCTACACTGAAACGCAGTGCAGAGTACATGTACCTTAACATAGTTAAGCTGACTGTGAGAAGTAAACATATATATCATTAACTTAACATCATTAGGTTCTGCAAAACGTGTCTCCACAGATTTTTTTTTTCTTTGATGTCAAATTGTTTTGTTATAAAAACGAGCGATAAAAAATAAGAAGAACGACGTTTCGACCGCTCCACGGTCATTTTCAAGTTCAAGTTCATGGATAGAAGCGAGAAATTTAGTGATCTTAGCCGAAAGATAAATACCGAAGTACATGCTGTCGTTACAAGCCACAAGATCAAAGATGAGCTTCAAGCTAAGGAGCCCAAACCTCCAATTGTCAATCAGCAAAACGTTGTATATATCTTTACGTGTGATCGGTGTGATGCAGATTATGTCGACTTTACAAACAGACAGCTACATCAACGTGCGGAGGAACACAAACGATCGGTAATCGGCAAGCATGTAAGAGAACAACATGGAAACGAGCCACGTGAAATCGCAAAGAACTTTAGGATCCTGAGGAAGAGCTCAAACAAGTTCGATTGCTTGATTTTTGAAATGTTTTTTATTTGGGAGCTTAAGCCAGAATTAAACAAACAGAGTGATTCCATCCGCGCAAAGCTGCTTGCTTTCCTCTGTTATTTCTGTTGTTCGTATGTAAATACGTAGCTCTTACCTTTCATTCCCTTGTTTCAGAAATTGTATATATGCGCAATTTTCTATCCATGAACTTGAACTTTACCGTGGAGCGGTGGAAACTCATTTTTGCTGGCGAGCCTTAGCGAGGCAGCAGACTATTCTTGATATTACCGAAAAAAAAATTAAAAATGTGGAATGTAAGAAGGGAAGCATGCGCTGTCGATTGTGGTGTTATCATATCTATAATCCGGGGTATTGATACCCGTGATGACGCCACGTGCACGTAGTAGGGAATCTTACAACTGCACAGCCTTCGAGACGAGTACTTTTGCAGTGGGTCGTCATTGATCATCATTGAACCGTACCGTACATGTTCAGTCTTTGAACCTCTTACATCGAAGAGAAAATCAGTTCTCGAGCTAGACGACGAGCAGTCGTCCTTCTTTCGTCAGAGCCACGCACGACGGTGAAATTAATATTTTATACAAATTAGTAGTAAAGCCAAGCGTGTCACGCAATCGCTCGCTCTACTGTGTCAAAGAAAAATAAGAGACTGCTCTATTCTCAAGCACGCAATAAACTTTAACTGTGGTTTGCTCAACTACTCTGAGCCTTTCTCAGAAGGTAACTCTTTTCTTGAAAAGGGGCCAGAAATTTCAGAAGAACAGAAGTTTAAATTCAAAAAATGAACTGACATGCCATTGTTTTGAAATTATCCCTTGCTTACAAAATAGTAACGCCTGCCACACAGGTTAAATATACGCCACACCTTTCTTCACTCTTTTAATACTTTCACGCACATTTCCGGTACTCTCTTGGTTCAAAAATTTGCAGTTGTTTTAAAAAATATACCAGTCACTGCTCCCAGTTTCTACGCCAGCACTCACTTTCACTCTGAAACTCCTAGTTTATCACTCGTTTTCATAACAAAATGTTTTACTAAGAACTTCATATGTCAAATTGTGGTTTTAGAAATTTTGAGGGAAAATGTAATTGGCTGAGGTGGGTAAAAGCAGTTAAATACTAAATTGCAAACAATATATGTCAATCAGTAATGCTAAATCGTACAATTGTGTGCTAATTCTGTTGTTGTTCTCGTTATTGTTGTTGTTTACAGAAATTACGTTTGCACTCTAAACTGCATTTTTATGCAAAGTAACTAATCATCTTATGATTGCATTTACATGCATTTTAATAATCAATTAAAGCATACAAGAGGAGATGTGAGGTGAGGGGGGTCATCACTTAAATATTGAGTAAAGAATGGGGGTCACTTGCTATTTGCATGGCTTGCAGGGGGAGGGACATTACCCAAA
>NC_090881.1:15606488-15618988 GCF_036669935.1 Montipora foliosa
CTAGTGTTAACAATGAAAAGACAAGTTTTGCATCGTGAGCGCGCGCATTTGAAAGTGCCGGGTTGCTCGTTAGTTTTGAGCGCGCTTCTAACTAAAAAGTTGCCTACGGTTTTGTCGCGTTTGCATGAAATAAGTGGAGGTTGTGAAAAGATTCTACCAGTCTCGGGATCATTTTGGAGTAATTTAAAATTATTAAGAATGACACTTTTGACTGCGTGATTATGAGGATGGAAAGTGAGGTGAATGGAATTCTGTCATTCTTATCTTTTTGTGACGTTAGTAGTGATGATTGTCGATCAAATTGTTGGGCGCGATGATGGTCCCCTTTGACTAGAGAGACAGGATAGCCACGTTTTGCGAAGAACTGGCACATCTCCTCTGATTTGCTGGAAAAATCGGAGTTATCACTGCATCGACGTCGAAGTCTAAGAAATTGAGAATAAGGAATGGAGTTCTTGACATGTGATGGATGTGATGATGAATACAACAAATAACTGTGAGAATCTGTAGGTTTGTAGTGCACACTGGTACATAGCACGTTGCCACTAATGGAAACTTTGATATCTAGGAAAGCCAATGAAGTTTCCGAAATTTCCCAGCTATATTTAAGAGCCGGATGAAAAGAATTGAGGGAGGTTATAAAATGATAGAGTTCTTCTCTGCTGGATGAAATAGCGCCGATACAATCGTCGATGTAGCGGTCGTAGAGTTCAGGTTTGGGGCCGTTGCACTGATTAAAAATTTGGTGTTCAACATATCCTACAATAAGATTGGCATAGCTAGGTCCCATTCTTGTGCCCATCGCTACACCCTTAATTTGTTTGTAATAGTTGCCGGCGAATGAAAAACAATTAAGCGTTAAAACTAGTTCGGCAAGGCGGAGGAGCGTTTCCGAGCTTGGTTCTTTGACAGTGTGTTGATCGAAAAAATGTTTAAGTGCTTGAAGACCTTCGCTATTCAGAATGACTGTGTGACATGTAATGTCCATGGTGAAAATAAGTTTGTCTTGGCGGGAGAAATTAAAATCGCGGAAATTAAACGTTTAGTGCGTGTGTACTGTCTTTAATGTATGATGGCAAAGATTTGACGATAGGCGTCATAATAATCCATAATAATCCTGTCTAAGTAGCTAGAAATGAGTTCGGTGGGACAACTACTGGCAGAAACGATAGGGCGACCTGGGTTGTTAGGTTACACCATTAATTTGTTTGTAATAGTTGCCAGCGAATGAAAAACAATTAGGCGTTAAAACTAGTTCGTGCTCAAGCGAAAACTCAAGCGGCTACCTTTTAGCGAATTCGCTCAGATATCAAGGGCCAAACGCCTGAAGTTTACTCAAAAATCAGCTCATGACACTCGATTTACTCAGCCTGGCTCACAGAATGCCCTTCTGGAGAGAAACGCACAGATAATAATAAATTTGTAACTGTATTTGTCAAAAGGTGCCTGAAAAAATTGTCAAACCAAGCCAATTCTGCTGCCGTCACAAAGTTAAAAAAAAGCTACCCTCCTCACCCCGGTGCTTTGGTCAGACAACTGCTAATCACCACCCCACGCCATACTGAGGGCTCACTGTAATTGGTGATCAACAGCAAACCATCATTCAGGCCTACACTAGTCCAGGAAAAATTGCCAGGGCATCCTCCACTGTTAAGTCTCACTTAACAAGGCCACAAACTCTAACTGCACTTAAAGTCTCAAAGCAGCAACCCCCCAGCCCTGTGCTTTTGACACACAACTCAGAGTTAGAACTGGCTCTGGGCTGTTTGGCAAAGCAGGCCTTGACGGCAAGCCCCCTCAATTTTGAGCAGCCACAATGGCTGAACACGGGCTGTGCCCATGCTGAAGCGAAAACTCCAGCGGCTATCTTTTAGCGAATTCGCTCAGATCTCAAGGGCCAAACGCCTGAAGTTCAGTCAAAAATCAGTTCATGACACAGATTTACTCAGCCTGGCTCACAGAATGCCATTCTGGAGAGAAAAACGCAGATAATAATAAATTTCTAACTGGATTTGTCAAAAGGTGCCTGAAGAAATTGTCAAACCAAGCCAATTCTGCTGCCGTCACAAAGTTAAAAAAAAAGCTACCCTCCCCACCCCTGTGCTTTTGTCAACCAACTGCCAATCACCACCCCACGCCACACTGCGGGCTCACTCTAATTAGTGATCAAAGCGAAAACTCCAGCAGCTACCTTTTAGCGAATTCGCTAAGATTACATTATATATATATATATATACGTAAAGTAGGATTGTATTTGCTGTACTAAGAGTGCTCTATACCATGCGGTAGGGCAATTACAAATGAATGAATAATCAGGACACGATCATACTTTTGCCTCTGGTTTTCATACAGGTCTGTTTCGTACAGGACGTTTAGTTTGTCCTGCACTCATCAGTGTGTAACCAAGAGTGATTTTATTCGTTGAAGATTACCCCTTTTTAGTCATACATGGCCGTTCGCGCTGCACGCTCCTATTTACCTAACGTTCTTCAATAGGTATTTCTCATTATGTCTACATTTACTAATCAACTCGTTGCGCTTA
Source organism: Montipora foliosa (assembly GCF_036669935.1). Taxonomy (NCBI): domain Eukaryota; kingdom Metazoa; phylum Cnidaria; class Anthozoa; order Scleractinia; family Acroporidae; genus Montipora; species Montipora foliosa. Next base: position 15,609,031 of record NC_090881.1, read on the forward strand.
TTGAGTGTTGCTGTTTGCGGCTGGCATATGATGTAATATTTCTCAGCTATGCATAAATTACAACGTTTTGTCGCGTTAGTATAATGCGAGGCGTGACAAAGAATTTTCCACGATACATTTGGCAATTAAAGGACAGCAACACCGACTATACAATTTCGTGGAAAATTCTTTGTCACGCCTCGCATTATACTAACGCGACAAAACGTTGTAATTTATGCATAGCTGAGAAATATTACATCATATGCCAGCCGCAAACAGCAACACTCAATAAGCGCAACGAGTTGATTAGTAAATGTAGACATAATGAGAAATACCTATTGAAGAACGTTAGGTAAATAGGAGCGTGCAGCGCGAACGGCCATGTATGACTAAAAAGGGGTAATCTTCAACGAATAAAATCACTCTTGGTTACACACTGATGAGTGCAGGACAAACTAAACGTCCTGTACGAAACAGACCTGTATGAAAACCAGAGGCAAAAGTATGATCGTGTCCTGATTATTCATTCATTTATGTATATATATATATATATATATATATATATATATATATATATATATATATATATGTTTCCTGTAACTTTCTCTCAATTTCTCCTCAACTTGGACTGTGAATCCATTTGTGATCCTCCTGGGGGTGATACGTTGTTGGCTCAAGGGATCTACTGAAAACTGACTCTTTACATTAATTTCCCTTGTCCGCCTGGGAATCACATGTTGATCCAGCGTATCACATAGAAAAGTTAAAAAAAAGCTACCCTCCCCACCCCTGTGATTTTGTCAGACAACTGCCAATCAATGTATATATATATATCGTTTTGTTAAGGCCTTAACAAACGATCAGAGTTCAACTCTAAAAATAGAATTAGGTTTAGCCAATAAGTTTTATGTATTTTTTAGCTATGCATTTTTTAGTCATCTTTTAGCCATTTTCATGTATTATCTTTCCCAAAACATTTTTCCTCTGATAACTTTAGATATAATACTTTTTAATTTTTTTACTGTCACTTCTTCACATATATAACATCTTGAAACCGACTCAGTTCCTGCCAAGTATTTTTAAGTTTTCAGCTGATATTGTGAACACTGAGAAAGCCCGAGGGGCGAAACGTTTGTTCTCTACGTTAAATGGACCTGTGAGTAGTTTGCTTTTGACTCTATTTTTCATTTAACCTATTTATCACCACGTGACCTCAAGGCATCGAGTATCCTTCTTTGGATCCTGCTCGCAAGTGGCATTCTTCGTTGGCGACGCAGCATTTTTATATAGATACAAATGTAAGAAGGAGAGTGTTACTAGTTACTCGAGTTTCACGCTGAAGGCGATCATCAGACATATCATCAGACATCACCATATATATATATATATATATATATATATATAATGAAATGACGTGATAAATTGATCATCAGCTAAAAGTGCTCAATGGGTTTACCAGAGCTTTGAATAGATACGTAGACTTGAACTAGGTCAAAAACATTTATTTGCTACTCCGAGTTTCATGCTTCTCACGAAGCAATCATCAGGCAACTGCCAAAAAGAAGGAATACATGGTGTTTTACAGTGATTTTGAAAATAACGGTAGCAATTCACTATAGGCTGGGGTGCATAGCAACGGTTAAACAATACAAAATGTTTCCAGTGAGCTGCTAAAAATAAGCCTTAAATAATTACGCTATTGAGAAGGAATTTCTTTGCATGTCTGCAAGAAATGCATGTCTGCATGTCTGCAAGAAATTCCTTCTCAATAGCGTAATTATTTAAGGCTTATTTTTAGCAGCTCACTGGAAACAGTTTGTATTGTTTAACCGTTGCTATGCACCCCAGCCTATAGTGAATTGCTACCGTTATTTTCAAAATCACTGTAAAACACCATGTATTCCTTCTTTTTGGCAGTTGCCTGATGATTGCTTCGTGAGAAGCATGAAACTCGGAGTAGCAAATAAATGTTTTTGACCTAGTTCAAGTCTACGTATCTATATATATATATATATACATATATATATATATATATATATATATATATACATATATATATATATATATATATATGTAGATATACATATATAATTAGTAGTGTAGGATGGGAACAGAAATCGATACAACAAAGGAAATGAGTGAAAATGTGTTCAGCCCATTTCCTTTGTTGTATCGATTTCTGTTCCCATCCTACACTACTAATTAATACTTGTCAGAAATCACTGTGAATCGCCTTCTGAAGGGAATAGGTTGGTGATCCAAAGGTAAATGAGGCAGTTAGTTGTTGTTATTTCCCCGCTCAAACTTACACAATCATTATATATATATATATATATATTCGGCCTTCTGGGTCTCATAAGTATATATATAACCCTAAATTTAAAGAGTTTTCACCTCACTATTTGGAGGGAATTTAGCAGTACTCGTTTCCTTATTATGGACTGGTTATTTAATAGTAATACATGAAGCAGCAGTTAACCTAGCAACCTTTGTGGCTTTCTTAATTGGTGTTGATAGAAGAATACCCCTTGAAAGAAGGGGTTACTCTCCACTAACTAAAACATTCACTAATTAGCAGGTATTTTGAGGGGAATATTGTGTGTGTGAATGGTGAGTTGAGTAAAAATTATAGACAAGAGTTCGGGTTAGTCGGTAAAATGAGGGGGAGAAATTTACAAAGCAAACTCTCAACCCTAACATAAGGTTATCAAATCAAACAAACTCTGTGTGAAATTAAAAACTTCAATATCATTATCAGGCAGATTACCTTACGCGCATGCTTAGTAAGGAAACTCGTACTAGTAATCATCCTCGTCCCAGTACTACAATTCAGAAGAAAAAAAAAAGTTATTTACAGTTTTCTATACACATTGTTTGTATCCTTCTTGAATTTTATCGGCAATGATCCCGGCGTTTGTGTCCGGGTATGGCGATCCACCAGTAGGTTTAGATTCCATCCTCGAAAATTGGGAAATTTGCATAGTAATATTGATTGTAGAAATACTTCCGCTTATACATATGCACATTTCTGCCACTGGACCAGCTATTTAAAATGAAGCTTACCAACTGTCAGGATTTCATAGAGAAGGGTACGATAACTCCACCTGCAAAAAAGGAGTGAAACAAATAAAAAGTAGAAAATGAGAGGGGAAGTAAATAACAGAGCGTTTCTCTTAAGCCCGCCACATACAAAGAGGAATTGCCTCGTGGGGCGAAAATCATGTTTGATTTTAACCTCACGACCTCGCGAGGCGAATTTCTCACTAAAGTTTCCCCACACACGTGAGGAAACGGCTGAGCAAATCTCCTCGCGAGGCAGTTTGCTCAGCTTTTTCCTCACGGTGTGCGGCAGGCTTTCGGTCATCTGCAAAATGGAACGTCAATGGGCAACAATCAATCAATCAATTCTAAAAGGAAACGGAATTTGATTTTGGACTGAAACCTATGCACTCACATATTACTTTGTGTCGTGTATACTCCGTAAAGTAAGGCCTCATATGCAGTCCACTTAACAGGTAATCGACCGTTTTCAAAGTTGTTTTCTTTGGGAGCAATGAAAGATGTAGAAGATTACGATATAAAGAATCAAGGAAAGTTCAGAAGAAGTAGTTGAGGCATACCTGAAACGAAAGGACGTTATTTTTCGTTCTCCGACGGAATAAGGCAAATTACTGTGATTTGAGATTGCCACGTTTGTGCCCGTTTGTCTTGTGGTGGCCCCACTTGTGGCTTCAATGAAAAACAAAGCCCGGACAAAGTCGCCTGAATGACGAGTCAAGGCTTAACAGCAACCATTTATATATACATCTAGCCAAGCTTAACAGCGGAGCTCCCTGGTTATTAGGGAGCTTAAGCACGCGGCGCGTTTTTGAGACGCGGACGGCAACCGGAAGTAAGCTGTTTTCCCTTTTAACGTGTCTTCCTACAACCACATTTACATAGCTAAGTATATTTTGTCCATTAAAATTGATTGGTATAAAAATCTGGGAGACACCACTGTCCTGGCATGCGAAGTGCTCTCTTCCGGTTGCCGTCCGCGTCTCAAAAATGCGCCTGCTTTTAAGCTCTCTATTTATTCTTACTGCTTGTGAAAGTGAAATTTTACTTTGCAATTCACCAGTTTGGCAATAATTTTTGCTTGAACCGCATGAGTTTTAAAAGAAAACAAGCACAGCCTCAGCGAGCGAAATGGAAAAGGTCAGTCAGTCAACTGTCAACAGCCAGCGAATAGGAATCACGCTAAAACTAGAAGCCATAAAGTTCACGGGCAAAGAACAGTTTTACTGATGTAGTTTATTCCACTTTATCTCTGAAAACAAGATCATTCAAATTTTGATGTATTTCATGGAAACACGCCAGGTTGGCTTGTTACAAGAATCGCCAAAATACGGCAATGCAACCAAGAAAGGACGAACTTCAAACACGATCTGTTCCAACACTTAAGTAACGTTTGGGTGCTTTAAACAAACTTCTGAAAACACAATCTAGTGATATTTCCCTCTAATTTTACGATAACTCATTGCGATTACGTGTTTATCACATAAGGGCAAAATTTTCTAGTCAGTGTCGAGGCATGACGAAACCACTTGGGCAAACGGAGTAAAAAACCACTTGTTCTCTCGCATTTCAGAGCAAAAAAAAAAAATAAAATAAATCAACTTTTTCTTTATGTCCAAAAGTGTACAGATAATTGTTATTTAATTCCAGTTGACAATAAAAATTCGATTTTCACTCCTAAACAAAGGAAGAATCGATTAAACCACTTTTTAAAAATATGCGTCCACTTTAAATAACGCATCCATAATAAAATAACAAACGGTTTAGTGCCGAAGGAAAGAATTTGTGGAGCAACTCCGCTAAGTATGAGCTATTACTGGTATTCTGTTTTGTCGTTATCGTTCTCTTTCGTTCTCCTTTCGTTTCTGCTCTAGACATAGGTCCTCCAGGCATCATGTAACCTTATCAGAGCTTCTAAAGATATGCCAAGAATTGCAATACAGAGAAAAAAGCAGCTCTAAGTAAATTAAAAATAAACACTCAGCTTTAAGTTTACATCCAGCCGATGCTTGACTTGAATAACTGCGTGGACCACAGATATCATGATATCTCAAACTGGATTCAAACCAGCGAAAAATACGGAAAGAAAGCATCTTCCAAACTGTTTTCCACCTGAACACGAAAAGCGTTGATTGTGTAAGAACTTTCGTTGATGTAGTATGGTCGTTTAGCCTATCATAAATTTGAGTAATTTTATTTCAGTTTATTTGCGGACAAAACCCTTGGTAATGAAATAGACTTGCTCCAAGTGGCTCTCTCGTAACTTTCAGAAATGCCTTTCTTTTTTTAAGATCTATTGAAGTCACAACTTTGAAAGTCCTGCAAAATCCATTACCTGTGGAAGAGAATATGTGAGGCAAGTGAGAATGATTAGCACAAAGACAAAAGAATGGTTTCTTGACCGCCATTTCTGAATATTGCCTATTTAACTGACGATTCATCAATGACCAGCGAAAAAATAAAAGATTAAAGTCACACCTGGCATTAAAATGCCCCAAGGGGTAGGTAACAACCAATTTGTTCAATTTCAATACCTCTAAAGAAAAAGAGGAGATTGCACGCTTAGCATCCGAAGCGAAACTTTAGGTTTAATCACCCACTCAAACTCTCTCCTCAAGTAAATTCATGTTCATTTACTTGCACGAAAATGTTTTACAAAAGACATAGTTTGATGCTACTCTGAATTGAAGAATCATGAAGATACAATCTTGGACAAAACTCTAGGGAAAAATTCTAGCTTAATTAAACATCATTTGGCACGCACTCGGCAAATATATTGGCGCTTCGCCAAGCCTTTGGTTGTGTTTTTTAACCAACATTGATGGGGGGGGGGGGGGGGGTAAGTAGGAAGATTGTAATGTTTATCTTACAGACAAAATAGAGCGTCACATTTTCCCAACGAGTTTTGTCCAAGATTGTAGCTTAGAAGAAGCACTTAAAACACCAGCATTTTAAAAGTTACATTCACAGCTCTCTAAACTAAAGTAGACTTCTTTAAGTCACTGGCAAAATTTCCATAATATATAAAAAAATATGTAAATAACATGTAATTCATCAAGACGTTACTGTAAATCAAAATTTACATGATTTTGCTCATTTACATGTTTAAAAAATCCTGTAAAAAAACATGTAAATATTTCAGGTGAGACATGTCAGTTTCTAAAAGTGGGGACATATCACTATGTACATCCAATTAAATAAAGAAAACCGCTGTAAATATCATGAAAAAGCGAAACTATTTCAAATACTTGTGAAATGTTCGGCGTGTGAATAGGCCCAACCGCTAACTTACAAGTGGGAAACGATCATTTCACGATCAATCTTTTAACCACACATGGATTGGGACTTAAGCCGTGATAGTACAAAAGATACAGTGTTTGCAATTGACAACTTGACAAATGCAGGGAATGGTTTGGTATGGTAAGTCTGCTTTAAAAGATAAAACACTTAGGAGCATTGTATTACAAACTAGGTTTAAATACGGTATATAATGTATTTACTGTGGTTATCTATAGGTCAGAGCGTAAATGAATATATGAAACTTTAGTATTGATGAATCGAGAGCCCAGTCTTGGTTTGCCTATAAGAAGGTCCCCCTCTGCCTACAGCCGAGATTTTAAAAGAATTATTAACGTAAGCAACACAACGTGACCGAAAGATGATAAAAACCCAGGCTAGCCAAAATCGAGAATTCAATAATAATTCCAGTATCGCAATGGGTTGTCACCTGACACAGCCAGCTGTTGTTCTCTGCTCCGATGCCTGACAGTGATATGTGGAATCACACCACACCAGAAGAGGAGATACAACTCCTCAACGGGGACTGCGAGATGGGGAAAGGTCCTGACGTAAATGCAACAGGGGATGGATAGGGAAGGAATGATGAATAGCAAAGAAAAGGAAAATGAATGGAACACGGACGAGGAGGAGACAATGGACAGGAAGATGCTAGACAACAAATGAATAAAAGATCAATCTTAAGAGAATTAATGCGAATGGCAATTCAGCTTTGCCAGTAGAGTTGTAGGCTCCCGGTCATGGGTTCCTGACCGACGTTAATTTTAACGGGACGGAAACCGTGAAATTACATCATGACTAGAAATAACTTATGTATTTTAATCGAACAGACCTTTCCACTGCTAAATCTGCCATTTTGAATTTGGGGAAACAGTAGCAATTGGCTAAATTCTTAAAATGTATATAAAGGGTTATTATGATAGTTTTTGTAGCGCTATACTACATGACCAGTTACGATGTCGATAAACAGATAAACAAACCAGGCCAAACTTTTGGTGATGAACAAATATATAAAGTGCTAATAATCTGTCTGCTTACAGTAATGTTTTAATTTTTCGGTATATTTGCCTGCATAAGGCTTTTCTTGCTAGTCTACAGAGTTTCCTAATCTGTTATCAGTGTAAACACCGTATTGCGCGCAATAGCGCACCATTTTCCGAATATACATCCTTTAGCGTAGAAAGATCAACGTACATTGACTGCATCAAGATAGCAATAAAACTAATTTGTCGTTTGCATGTAATTTCGTGTGAATCTTTAATCATGCGTTTCATTAGCAAGCTCACTCACCTTGGGATCACACATAGTAGAAAGGCAGCACTCACCTTTTCATTTCATGACTCGGTTGAATGAGGCAACATTATAAACACTCCCTAAATTTGACCAAGCCGTTAGGGTTACAGTCAGGGCAACCTTTACTTACAAAAGGGGTCTAGCACCAATACTTGTCTTACACGTGCAATGGGTTCAAAAGATAAATATGTGCCAAACTGGAATAAAAAAAGAGTTTATTTATTGCAGAACAGTGCATGACTTGGCCATAAACAATACGGATTCAGTTGAAAGCCCTCGTTGCATTATTTGCGTTAAAAGCAGCCGGAGTAAGTGAATCAAAACGTGCTAATGCCGATAGTCTTTTACAATGGTTTTTGCAAGACAGCTCGCAGAATGACTTTAGCGATAATGTAAAACGTCATGCGAGTTAAAATTGGCCGTTAACAAAATCAGAATCGGACCCGATCGGACTGGATCGGATCGGACTGACGTAACCCGCAGTACATAAACACGTCACCAGGATCTTCTCTGTCGGTTGGGATCAACAACAAACGAATATCTGCTAAATTCCCGCCAAAACTAGACACCGTCATATCTCCGGGGTCAAGATGGAGGAGAGAGCATAAATAAACAATCCGTTCTCGCTCTCGAATTCGTGATTATCCTGAATTGTTCATTTGCTTTGAGTTCACTAGTATATAGATTTAGCCAAGCCTACTGGTCAAATTGGCATACATGGAGGGGTGGACGTACGGACGGACGTACGTACGTATTTACGGACGGTTAATGACGTCATGAGGATTTCTCGCATCGATGGGTTACCATATTTTCTTAACAATGGTGCTCCGCTTTTATCGTGAATTTAGAAAGGTGAAAGCTTGATATGGGTTATGTGGAATGGTCATATTTGTTTGAAAAGACAACCCAAGTGTATGGACATAGGGCTCGAACCTGGGAGTATTGATTAACCCGTCACCTAACAACTCGACCACCACTTCGCCAGCTGCTCAGGGACAATTTTCAAAGGCCCACCTTCAACCGACAGGCTTTTCGACCGTTTGTTTTCGGTATGGAAATTCTCATTGCTTGTCGTAGGGATAGCGATCTAATTGGATGAATTTCATCTTAGGGCGAAATTTTCATTTATGAAAATAGTTTCGAAATGCCTGTCGGTTGATGGTGGGCCTTTAAGACACTATTTGATACTGCCGTATTATCAATCGCCAACAAACAACATTAAACACAACAAAAGATCGCTTTGATAACTCTTTGAAATCAAAAGTTAAAGCCTGTTCGCACTACCTGAAATTTTGTATTATTTGCTAAAAAATCTGTGAACGGGAAGCCATTTTTAGTGCGAACGATTTTTTGCCCCTACCAAAATTTTTGCAAGCGCAATATTAATGAAACTTCAAAGATTCCGTCGACTAGCTTTAGAGGCTGTAGAAATTTTGTCAGGCGAGAAAATACCTTGTTCCTTGACATCCATCCGTCAACATGACAGGAAGCTAATAACAGGCCTGCACGGACTCCATCAGTGTAGTTTTTGCGGTTGCCTCATGTTTGAGCCTAAAAAAGCTATAGTTTTGCTCTGACGAGCATGCCGGTAAGGGATTTACCCCTTTTGTATGATATTATTGGAGGTTTTAGGTAGATGTTTTTCAGCATAGACTGATTTTCTATGATACTCCATCGTTCCATCAATATCATTTTAATATTATTGACTGGTGGGTGGCGCGCTGTAACAAAAGGCAAAATTATCTCGTTTGTCTTTTTGCTTTGGGTTAAAGCCGAAGGTCTGGAGGCAAAATTGACCTCTAACAGACACCTTTCTATCATTGCGCTAGGATAACCGCACATTTGCATTTCTCAAGTCTCTCTTTAAATGTTGTTTTCGAAGAGTTTGTTCTAAGAAAGCTCATTGCTTTGTCTTCAATGAAGCCATTTTTGATCAAGTTCCTAATTGACATCTGTGACTAAAAAAAAATTCGGACACTCATATGCAAGGCAGTGTGGCCCAGTGATAAGGGCGCTTGCCTTGAGATCCAGAGATCCCGGGTTCAAGACCCTCTCTAACCACTATTTGAATTTGTTCCCGGTAGTCCCTGGTTCAACTTCCTAGCTACACTTGTAAACAGCCAACTGGTTTGCCTCCGGCCAGTTGGCTGGCTGTAGCTTTTGTGTTCTGTTGTTTCGTTGATTGTGTTTCATTGGCCCTGAAAAGCCCCAATGGGGAGCGGTCAATTAAATATGTATTGTATTGTATTGTATTGTATTGTTTTGTATTGTATTGTATTGTATTGTATTGTATTGTATTGTATTGTATTGTATTGTATTGTATTGTATTGTA
>NC_090881.1:15628988-15671488 GCF_036669935.1 Montipora foliosa
CAGTTTCAACTCGGAATCCGTTCTATTCTCTGGTATTTGTATCAACGCAAAGTTTCCACTGGGGAAATTCAGTGTGACTATTGGTTTCTAAACCGAGGCCTGATCGCTGATTTGTTAGTCACTGAATAGTGGTATTAATTAAGAGAAATAACTAAGCCGCGACCGACAAATATGATCTCATGTTACATCGGTTTGGCTTTAAATTTATTTCTTGTAATCAATTTTTAAAAGAAAAGTACATTAAAGAACCAAAAAGAAGAAATGATCGCTCCTCGTTCTTACTTGAGCGATTGTCGGTAAGGAAGGCAAAAAACGGAGCTCAAAAGTATTCGAGTTCTTTACTTCTCAACAGAGGCCAAACTTCCTGGCATAGGGCTTCAACTTGATTCGAACCGACCCTCTGTGGCTCCAGCCTCTTTGAACAAATTAAACTCCCCGAATATGAAAAGAACCTTCCCCTTGACAAATTTACATGAATCTCATACCCAAACAACTGGCTATCAATATTAACAAACTCGAACTTAACTGTGCTGTAGAAAAAAAAACAAAAAACAAACAAAAACCAAAGCAAAACAAAACAAAAAAAAACATTAGCATTTAGTTGTTCCTTTTCCGTTTTTACCCGTGCAAATTTTCAAATGTTTGAGGATCAATTTTTGAAAGAAAGAAGAGTGACCACTCTATTTTCAAATATGCCTTTTACGCCTTGAGTCCCGATAGGTCAGCGACCTAGCCCTTGTATTGGTTTCGAAGGCAGAGATAACGATGCAAGGAAGGGCAGATGCTACTCTTTTAGTTCCTGTGCCACTAGGAGTAACCTTTTAAATACTCTGTTGGGGGAGGGGATCAGATGCTTTCAAATTGTTTCCTAAAAAATAACTCCACAAAAATATCCTCCTTTGGTTACGTTTTTTCTCCCCTTTCATATCGGCGGTCACGTTCCCAGGACTTTCCAACGCCCCACCAGAAAGCGAATGGAACGTTATGGGAACGAGATAATTAGGGTGTTAGGTGCTGCCCTCCATCTGGATCGTGGCAAAACAATTCAGTCTTATATGAATTCAACAATACAACCTTCAGAGGGAACCTACGTCGTCACTAAAGTTCTTATTTCCCGTTGTCTTAGCTCCTCTGCGCAGCAACCATCTCTTCAACTGAACACTACACTGTTCTAAGTTTCGCACGGAATACCTTCTTTAGTTAAAATAACATTTATCTCTTTGCTCTCCGCCGTGTTCTCAGTCCCCCCACGGGATCCCATCGTGCCTTACAGTTGCAAACCGTACATATATTCCTGCTCGTCTAGCACATGACGAATTATTAGCATTGGTTTGGTTGTATGCAGTCGTAATAACAACAACAATAATCATAATCCCGTGTTTCTTTCAGATAAGAGGAACACCACATAGATGCAGGATCATAAGCTATTGCTGGGTTAATTCCAACTTACTGTTCAAAGCAAGACCAAGTTCCAAATTGCTTGCTTATTGCGACTTGTATTCGCGTCTATGCTGAGTGAGACAAATTACCATAACAATTCACTTAAAGGTGAACCTTATTCACATTTCTACATAAGCGCATGTTATAAGCTTTCCTTTGAGACCTTTTTCATTCCCTCCATGGACACCCCAAAATTCGTTGAAAGGAAAATCCCTTCTGAATTGGGATTGACGCTCACAAGCAAAGAAGACCAAAAACCATGATAAATTCACAGACGTTTTAGAGCAATTGGCAAACTGTTATAGATTTGTAGCAACAAGTTAGAATATCATATAATGAATTAATGAGAGTATTCTCCCCGTCAGTTTGACTTTTATATACAAGTGCAAGTATAATTCATTCCCAGAGGAGCAATATAAATCTTCGGGCAGCAAACAGCTTGAGTGTTTTAAATACCTCACCTATCGAACAAACACATTCTTTCGTTTTTTTCTCGAATCACGAACCTCCCGTACTTTTTCTTACCAGAGACTCGCCAGTATAGCTCGGCATTGTCCTCTCACTTTCCCGGCCGGTGATTGGGTGAGAATTAGCATCACGTCAATGAAATGGGTTCTGATATCGCCATAAATCCAGTTCACATTCAATTATAATTATTGAAATATTCATTATCCAACGAAATACGAGAATATACATTCTAGAATTTCGTCTCGAATTTGCAATTTGTTTACAGTAACGTAGCTCAAAGTTGTGAAGCACCACAAACCTAGTTACCCAAGCAGGCAACATGTCCCCAACCAAACTAGTGAAAGTAATGGGCTCCTTTTCAATGACGCCATAAAATAAAATGCAAGAGAAAATGGAAAGAACTTATAGACGTCATCTTAAGGTTACACTTGTGCCGTGGTGCGAGGGAGGCCACTTTTGGTTAATCTGTGCCAATTGTGCAGGACATTATTAAAAGCGGATATCAAAAATGCGCAGCGGCATCTGTTTTTGTACTTTACATTAGGAAAGTCAATGGTTCCACTCCTGATGGAAGAGGAAGACTCGAACTTTTTTTCAAACAGTTTCCCACACCAAATCAAATTCACTATTTTACGAATTTAAGGTGTTTAAAAAATCTCCACCATTCAGTCACAGCTTTTTCTAATATTCAAGAATTTTATTGTTATCACGGTGAACAAAAAGTACTAAGTTCTCTAAGCTATTTGTCTCGCTATCTGTGAAGAGGGTTGATCTGAAATATTCTGGAATGAGTTTGTTTATAACGAACATTCTAAAATATGCGACTCGCGTTGTAAAATACTATGAACTCAATGGGATTTTCCACTTGAGTGAACTCTTGGAATAGTAACATGGTGCTAATTACGAAACTTCTTGTATGTTAAAAAATAATAAAATAAAAATGACGTTCTTGTCGCGCTGAGAAGTGTCACGGTAGTGTTCAGTTCTTTGGAACCGTGGATCGTCTTTAAATGCTTTGGAACTAACCCAGGGTTTTGTTCAATTTCTCAGAATTGGGGTCTCTTAATTAACTCTTTTTCCTACTTTCCCAACCGCGAGAAAACCGCGGTAAATCAGCCATCGCCAAAAAATGTTTTTTTTTTCCCTCAAAAAATATTTAAAGCTAGGGGGAAAAATACATCATTTTAAAGCTAAGAAAATAAGCTTTCCAACAGAATATAACTTACTTACAGACAACTGAAACATTTTATAAAAGCGAAAGTTGAACAAAAAAATTAAGGAAAAATAACACAAAAAAAAGTTTTCCAGGCTAAATTTGGTCATTTTAGCGTTGATTACGAATTTTTGGATGCAAAACTAAAACTTTCTTCAATTTATCTGCTTTCCGGGACATAAACAACATAACAGGCAACAGCATGCTAGCAACTTTGCAGATATCGCCGAGTCATGATAATACTCCTTGCTATGAATGCAGTTCTTTTCTAAGACTGCGGTGCATTAAGGTTGCGGGTATTGCCTCCAGTTTTTCCGAGTTGCGAGAATCATTCGAGCGGTAACGCCAGCGAACAGTCTAGATCCCGGGCTTGCGAGTTGACTGGGTCGCGGGTATTCAAATATGTCATTGGTATGCTTAAGCAATAGGTGACCTTTTTCCGTGTTTTAAAAAAAAAACCTCATCTAAACACGAGGGGGAGTTGGGAGAATTCGAGACAGTTATGCAAATCCGAGACGCAGTCTAGGGTTTGCGTAAATGTCGAGAATTCTGCCAACTCCCCGAGTGTTTAGATTAGGCTATGTAAACACCTAAAAAAAAAAAAACCTCTGTTGATTTTATAAAATATTTCTAAAAAAGATTTCGACAAATGAAGGAAATTCTGTTTTTTTTTTTTTTTTACTTCTTGATGAAAACAGGTTTTCCTAAAACACCCTCATATTTCGTACCAGCCAACCAAAACGCCCGTCTCACAACGCAACCAATCAAAATTCCGTGTGATGTCACAGACGTGATTACATACTCCCATGTAAACACAGCTATTGACCAATCAGAGTTCGCGTACTATCCTAATTATTTATAAATATTCGTATATCTGCTCCGCCAAGTCTCTCTTCATTCTAATCTAATGGGAAGTAATCCATCCGTTTTCTTAGAATTGTTTGGCAGTTGTAAATACGGATCAATAATGTCGAAAAACCTAATTTTCTTTCTTCTTTCACTTGTTCATGGAGGTAAGTAAGTATATATTGGTTTTCACATTGTTGGAATCACACAACTAACTAGACCAACTTTCAACGTTTCTCACAAGACTGTAACTGTCAGTATTTATGCCCTGTTGGTTTTCCTGTCAAACGTTGAGCTGTTGACGGCTAGTAAGATCAGGGCATGTACAGGACTAAAGAAGAATAGTCTCTTCATCGCCAAACTGCAGTTTAGAACAATCTATTTTCAACCTTGTTAAATAATTCTTCAATTTAAATATGACGGTCACAACCTTCGTTGTGTATATATTAGACAGCTGAATAAAATCTTCACATTTGACCCCTTGGCAAACGCTGCAGGATTTGGTAGCTGGATGTTGTTCCTCAACTTTTGCGGTCCGTCAAATTCACTTCGAAATAGTATTGGATAAATTTGAGTCATGTTATGCTTTTGTCTTTTCTAGCCAACTTAGCTTTCCTTGCTCAAGTTTAGCGGAAGTGAAATTAATAGATAGACGCAAGCTTGTATTAACTCATGCTGTATTTCCTAAAATACAAATCTAATTCTTGATTTTCAGTAGAAACCGACGTAAGGGAGATGTCACGTTTCGTTGAATTGATGTTTTTTTTTTAGTAAAGCAACAGTGTCGAGGTCTTAACGTGTGTATAGCAAGAGGTCAGATTGAAGAAGTGGAAGCTGTCTGATATCTTCACGATTAATTAATTCATTGGTCAGTCATCGGACCTTAGCGGTTTGTGAGAAGTCCAAAAATAGTATTGCGGATGCGGCTGGATAAACTAAGATAGATTACTGAATATCTCACCTAGGAAATCATCCTATGGATGTCATAGCCACCGAATACTGTGATACAAGCATTGTTCAAGGACACAGTGACACTATTTTGGAACTAGAATCACAGAAGAGTTCGCGCGGGTTAAGGTTTCTATCAAGCAACCTCGCGCTCTATTAAAATTTGCATCGTTAGAATAAACTTTATCCAGACCTGTGTTGCTATATATTTGATTGCATTTTTATGCAACAGTTTTCACGTTTCCCTAGTATACGTACGGATTTTTTGACCACCACTAACCCCATTCCTTGGGTCTCTACACGCATTCGCAATGCAAAAACTTGCAGCTGCAAGATGACCTTGCTTATTAAACAGAATTATAAAGGGATCACATGAATACTGCAGGCTGGCAGCCACGGAAGGGATCACTGAGAGATACAGTAGTTAATCACACTAAGTTTATTTTGTCTAAATGCACAGTGAGAGTCGAAGTGAGTTTGGCTCGAATGAAAAACTTTGCTACGAGTGAAACGAAGGTTGACTGCACATGATCATCAGTAAAGTTCTACCGAACTTTCTGATTATCGTCAAAGATATGCTCATTATCTTATTGTTTTATCGAAAACTAAACATTCGACCCATTAGTTGAACCACGAAATGTATCAACTTCCTTTTCCATTAGAAGTAAATGACAAAACCAGATTTTTTTCCTGCGCCATATTCATCACTAACCGAAAAAAAAAAAAAAAAACACGTTGAGCCAGACATGTTTCCTTCCCAAAACAGTTAACATTATTAACTGAAGTGGACGTGAACTGAATAGGTGGATGTTAATTAATAAGCAGAGCAGCAAAGCTATTTTGTTATTTGCAGTTTGAAGTCAGAGGTGAATCAGTACTTGCTATTAACCTCCAAGCTAGCCAACCACAATGCGCGGAAAGCACTATTCACTTGTGTGCTATATACTAACAAAGTAAATGCCTGTTTGTAAACTGCATAATCACTTTTCAGTAATGTTGAAAGTCAGCCCGAAACTTTATTTTTAGCGTTTTAAGCGACTTTAATATGATCAAGGGCCTAGAGATCTTAGTCGGGATATCATCATCTTCACGCCATGGACAAATATGTTAATGGTCATTAACCAAACATTGTGCTTGTGTCGGTCATTGAGTTTTAATGCCACATTGCCTTTGTAATGTCTCTCACTAAAGACTGTGAATACGTACGTTTTGCGGCTTTCACAGAGCCCTTTTTGCAATCCTAAAAATAGTAAAGAAAATGCAATCGACCCACCTGGGTTTTGCAACTGTGAAGAATTGTGCCGTTTTTTTTACACTGATTGATTTCCAGAAAAGTCGGTACCATCTGAAAGTTAATTCACAAATATTCGATTACCCTGTATTCGGTATGACGTGGTAAATAACGAGACACCAACCATGATTATACTGTGTATAAACCATCTCGCATCCGAAAACGGAGGTATTATTTTTGTTTTGTTTGTTATTTCAACCAGGAACCTTGCTCCCCCCATCATATTTTAATAAATCGATATTTACCATACCCATTTCTGATAAATAAGGTCAGTATATGGCTGCCGATAACAAAATTTATTTAGTTATTGGGAAGCTTCTGACGACGACCTCTTCTGACTTTCTCAGTTCGTTATTACTTATTGTTTTTTGGAACTAATGGTCCTTTGCTTTGAACAAACACACTGAGTCTTTAATGTAATGTTGTTGCTATGCAGGGTTCGGCGCTAAAATCGTCCGGCTATCGTCACATCCCGTAAGAGCGTTTCAAGGATCTGATGCTTTGTTTCAATGGATTCTAAATAAGCACCGTCCAGCAAGGCATGATTTCCAAAGATTGGTTTTCGGCATATGGAGGAACGGTTACCTTTCCTCGTACATTCTTTCAGTAACAAAAGATGGCGAAGTCATCCCAAACCCAAGCCTAAGAGACGAGTTCCCCTCCCTGGCTGAACGTGTTCAGTGGAAAGGAGACTTGGCCAAGTCTATAGCTGCTTTCCAAGTTTCTCAGATTGAGCCTGAAGACCAGATGGATTATGGATTGCGACTTGAATTTTTCACCTTGAGAGATTCGCAGTCTGATTTTCTTAGCCTTCGTGTTGAAGGTAACGGAAATATGGTTAAATCTAATCAAAATCAAGAATATCCTGAGGGTGTGCAAGTCCTTTCAAAAACAGAAGGCTGCTGATTTCAAATGTTTAAGAACACGTTTTTTTTTTCGTTAGCGCAAGGCTTTTTGACCGTAGACTTTTCTAAGGGCTAGAGGCTTGTCATCATCTTCCATTTAGCCTTAAATGATATGAAAAATCTCCGCATAGTACTTGTGATAAGTCAAATGTATTTGGTTAAGTATTTTTTTAAAATCAAGTACCAACGTTGGTGAACATATTAAAAATAATAATAATAATAATAATAATAATAATAATAATAATAATAATAATAATAATAATAATAATAATAATAATGCATTGACTTTGCTTTCTTAACAAATTCAGTGGAGACGAAGTCTGCGATCACTGCCATACTTTCACCACCCCTCTCAGGGGCCCCAGGGAGCAACACTTCCTTCCGTTGCGAATTCCAAGTAGGTGATCCTGACAAATCGGTCTACGATGGTATCACAGTTGGAACTTGGAAGCGAGGAGGGATCTACATGACACTACTAACTTTGACGAAGAACGAAACGATCATCTTAAATCCAAAGCTAGATCAGGAAGTGCCGAAATACATTGGAAGGGTCCAGGCCAAGATTTGGTCCATCAAGACAAGCAACACTTCTGCGCTTTCAATCGAGTTTAGAGATTTGAGACAATCTGATGAGAAGACTTATGGATGTCGCATGTTTTTTGGGCCATTCCAAGGCTCGCTTGGTGCATCAGTTTGGATTAACGTGGAAGGTTTGTGACATGGTAACCCTTGAGCCTTTGCAAAGTGAAAGAAAATACCAGAGAGGGAGAGGAAGAGATAGCTGAATCAATAATTAAAGTAGCCAACGCTCATTTATTTGACAAATAAAACCTTTTCTGTAGAAAGAATCTCCCTCGAAGGATTTGGAGACGCAAAATCATTACAAAATTGCATAGCTTTTGTTTTCGTATCAAATATGTAATTTGTCACCTTTGCTGATTTAGCGTTACTCCATTTTTCGTATTCTAGACCACAGTGAACAATACGAAAGCCGAATGACAGAAGAATCTTTCGAGATACGAGTGAGGGAATCTGTCAGGCTTCCTTGCCAGGCATTGTCAGAAGTAATACAGCTGGATGGGGCGTTTAAAGTGGTTTATTGGTCTTACTGTAGTTCTCAGAAGTGCCATGGTGAACATATAAAATGGTCTTGGGTGGCTGGTATGAACAGGACAGGGATCACTCGAGTTAACGATACAGGTAGAGTTCCACAGCTGGTTTCTGATAATAATAATAATAATAATAATAATAATAATAATAATAATAATAATAACCATAACCATAACCATAACCATAACCATAGCCATAACCATAACCATAACCATAACCATAACCATAACAATAACAATAACAATAACAATAACAATAATTATGATGTGACTGTAATCATGATCATGATGATATGATGACAATCCACAAACCAATTTCGAATTTTCAACTATACCATTAGTTTTGAACTTATGAAAACAAGGTATTCAATGGCGGTCATGTGCTAGCTAAAGTAAATCACATCCGGATTAAGGAAAAGCTAGCGCGAGAAGGGGAACTGTGGAGAGGGGGAGCGGAGGGCGGAAGATATCTCCTCCGCCTCCCCTCTCCCTAGTACTCTATTGTTTTTATTTTCTAGTGTTCGCTTTTTCCTTGATCCAGACCATTTTTCTCGCTCCACCCCACCAACTAAGAGCACGGTTAATCCTAACGATACAATTCATACTCTCAAGAACGAATAGCTGTTTATATTGTCCAATTTTCATTACTCTACATGCTAGCTGGTTGTCCGGATTTTGATTAATAAAATCGTCTGAACCGAGGGAAGGGCTGTTCATTTTCACCATAGAAAGAGCACGGGGCTTCAGTCAAAGCATTTCGTCTTGGGTGACTAACAACAGTGACAAGGGTACAATGATATCTCAATGGAAATGTTTACACAGTGAAACACCCGGAATGTTTTCTTAACCCATACACTTTTGTTAAGGATGAGGGTGGGGGGGGGGGGGGGGGGAAGGGGGCGTGATATTATATCCAGGCTTCTAGCAAGCCGTTCGTTCACGTCGTAGTTATTGCATAGTCGGTAAAATTATGCTGACATTCAGCAGATAGGGTTCCCAATATGTCGAGGCTCTAGTAACTTGTGTTCAGAGCTTCAGAGAAGAGAACAAGGCATGACAATCCAATTAAAAGACGGAAAAGTGACATTTCAGAAAATTATACCAAATTCCCTTAACAGCGTATTGATTCTGCATAATCCACAATCTTTATATTTGCTTATATAGTACATAACAGGCTACAAGTGAAGGTAAACATAAACAACAGTAAAATGTTTTCAAATGGAAAGACAAAAACACGACGGTGGGAGTGTTAATTTGGGTGTATGTAAGAGGGTTTAATTTGGTGAGGCGATCCTTAAAGAATAATCATATTGTCAACCTGCAGGTCCTTATGGAAACCGCACGACAATGTTTTCAAACGGCTCTCTTGAGATAGTCAATGTCAACCCCAGTGACGAGACGGTCTACAGATGCACTGTGGAGAGAATAAACTATGCCTCTCCTCGTTCACGCTTTTTCTTGTTAAAAATAGATTCTCGGGGTAAGTTATATTTATGTTTTCGTATCGAGAATCATGCCCTAGTATTCCAAAATGTCGTTAACCCTTTCTTCAACAAAGGAGTTGGAGGTTATTTTCGATAAATAGAAGCCCTGTGACATGAAATGCTTCTCAGGAAAAAATAAATAAACGAAAGCATGATAAAACCATATATATTTACCAAGAGCATAAAATTCTTGTTCATGAAGAACTGACAAATTATGGGATGCATAGAACACGTGACATCATAGGCTGCTTAATTTGTCTAATTATGCAATAGGTCAGTTTCGTATTCTAACGGTTGCACTGGATCTAGCATGAAATGGAGGCTCAATTAATTTGCATATGAAAAGAATTTCCCGCATTAACCTCCATTTCATGCTAGATTCAGTCCAGCCGTGAGAATTCGAAAATGGTCTATTATTTTCAAAGATTTTGCAATATCAGTGAAAAACTCCATCAGGGTACATTCTTGAATTAATGTTCAACGTTGACGTTTTAAGAATGAAGGGATTTAGCATCGCGTTTACGGCACGCATCAAACGTCCAGTTGAAATTTTCGTTTTAGTGCCAAAAGTAAAGAAACTCATTTGATTTTAGACGATTTCTTGCCTGTTAGTATAAGTAATCGTATGATTTCGGGTTCAATTTGGAATAAATAAGCACGAGTAAATATTTTCAAAGGCGAACAAAATAGGACGAGCATGTAGGGCGAGTACAATTTGTAGTCTTTGAAAAAAAATTACAAATGCTTATTTATTCCAAATTGCACGAGAAAAATCATGTGATTAACTAGAGCAAAAGCAACTCAGGCGTATCACGCAATCACAAAAAAATTTGTGCCATAAATTGCGCCATCCACGGCACGGATTTGATTGGCCATCAGTGCAAGAATTTCACCTGCATTGCAATTGGATTAATTGACGTGCTGTCACCCAATAAACGCGCTGATTTTTTTTCATGTATTCACTACTCGCACAATCCCATACTGCAATTCGTTTTGGGGATTATTTGCATTAAAACAATGGATATGCAATTCACTGAAGCATGATACAGTCCAAAGAGTGGGAAAAAATGTATATATATATATATATATATAGAAGAAGGCCGAAACAGTACTGTCTGCAGTTAGATATAGCTCTTTGGCATTACAAAGCTATATATATATATATATGTATATACATATATATATATATATGTATATTTGAATGAAGATTGGCTTACCAACGGTGATGCCGCTTGGAAGAAGGATCCAAAGGATACTACACGCTTGCACTCGAAAATTGTAGTTTGTGTAGAAAGAGTAAACAGCGAACTTCTTCCGTGGCCAAAACTCTTTAATAAACGTTTCGCCCTTCGGGCTTCTTCAGTATAGAGTTACAGGGTTAAAAATACTTGGAATAAGAATCTCTCTAAGACTAAGACTTAAATAGGCTAAAAAATATACAATGCAATCAAAATAACAAATAAGAACAATAAAAACAATGATATGAGAGGAAAAAGGTATTAGACCACTAGGGTATTGCATGATAGTGTAGAGAAAATGACGCAACAAATTCCCAAGTCAAAGCCTTTGAACAAAGGCGCTTTCTAGCTCACAATGCCATTTTCGGGACAGGATCCGAAAAAAAGGCCTTTGAATGGATCATAAACAAAATCCTAGTCATCAGCACCCGAACTTAAGCATTGTGTGCTATACTCTCAGCCCCGTAACAAAATCCTTGATTGAGCCTTTGAACAAAAGAATCCCTAAATTTATAAAATATAAAAAATAAAAAGGACAACACTTGTGAGTGGTGTTTACTCTTTCTACACAAACTATATATATATGTATATATATATATATATATATGTATGTAAAGAACCCCCCAAAACGCATTGCACTGCGGGATTGTGCAAGTAGTGAATATTATTAGCTACAGATATCGAGAAACTTCTCAAAGAAGAGGGACGAGTTAGAATAAGAGAGTCTTTATGCTTTTGTAACAAACAACAACCTGCTGATTCTTGTGTGCCGTGTTCCGTGTAAAGGCGGTGCGAAATCTGTCTATCATCTGTCGGGAGAGATCTTCAAGATGTCAAGGATTCACCCTAATTAGATGCACGCGGATTTTAATATAGGTTACAAAGTGTCCCCTTGCTGTTCTCCCCAATTTCAACAGCACTCTTGTCTAGGAATACATATAATCAATGTTTCAAAGTGTACACTTATCTCTGCTCCGGAGGTGAAGTAAAGGTAATCATTTGAAATTGATATCAAAATTGGGTGTCTATTTATACAAATGTGCGTGAATTCTTTCCAGTGCCACCAAAGATAACCTCACGATCACCGGATGAAGTCAAAGTGCATGAAGGAAACGTGCTTTACTTAAAGTGTGATGCAAAGGGCATGCCTGCTCCCATCAAAGTCTGGAGTAGGGACGGACAGGCCCTAGAGAACACAACTCTTGTTGACGACCACTTCATACTAGAGAATGCCACAAAAGCCGATGCCGGTGCTTATATGTGTGTAGCCTCTAACTCTGTTGGATCCGACAGTTACATGGTCATAGTCACCATATTGCCCACCGAAGGTAAGCGTTTCTGATTTTTTGATTTTTTATTGGGAGAAAATAACAATACTTGGACTTCAATGATTTTAAAGACAGCTACTTGTTTTCTCCCTCGTTTTGTGTAGCACTTTTTCTCCGTATTAAAACTTTCAAACTCGAGAGATCCCGGAAAAATCAAACATTGAAAAATAAAAAAACACATGGCTTTTTTTTAATTCCCGACTAGGTACTCGAATTGTATCTTAACGCAGTTTACGCTTTTTACTCGACATTTTTTTTTCCAAAGAATACTGTACGCGATGGAAGAGAATGCAGACAAGCGAGCTTTTCTTTTCAATGCCGTTTGTTAAACATTCAAAGAAATAGACTTATCTCCTCCATTTTGCCACTAGTAAGAGAAATGGTTACTTACCTTCCCACACAAAGCGAGATCTTTCAAAAAAGCAAGTTCTCAAGGTTGGGCAGAATTTGATCGTTTTTGGTTAAGCCTTCGAAACATGTCAACAGTTTCCTAGTGTTTGAGCCTGTGGGAGTCTTCCTAAGAATCCTGCCATTTCGGAACATTTTGCCTTGTCTCCTCCTTTGCAAAATCTCGGAACATCGAAATGTTCGACACTTTTGAAAAATTTGCATTTCTCTTCTTTTAGGTCTTTTCAGTTGTGCATTTGTTTGCATAGAGCAAATCTATAATAAGAAAGTTTTCGAAACATACCAATAAGGCCATTAGGCGACTTAATTGTTTTTCCTAGTTTTTAGCTTTTGGAAGTTTTCCCAAAAATGAGCCATTTTCTTCGTCCCAATTTCCAAAATCTCGGAAAAATCCATTTTTGGACAGTTTTGGGAAACTTGACATTTCTCTTATTGTAGGACTTTTTTAAATTATAATTCATACCAATTTGGCCATTAAACGACTTGTATTTCATAATCAATTTTCCTAAAATAAATCAGCTATTTTCAATGTATAATTTTTTCCTTTACTTGGTCCCCCATTTTAATTTCTTTTTTTTTTCGCTCAAAAGAATAATGCCAACGTCGTATGTCACACCCTTCTGTCATCTCTTTCCACTTTTACTGATAGATGACTGCAGGAGCCTATGATATGGAGCGTACAACTCCATTGTATTTGTGGAATTAACAGCGTTTTTATAGATGGAGTTGTTTTTAGATTTTTTTTTCCGTGAACCCAGACCTTTCCAGCTAATCCTCGCACAAGTCGTGGGTGGGACATGGTTACCCATGGAACTGCGAATGGTCACTCGATCTCATGCCAGCCATGATCTACGAGAATGTCGTTACATAGACCTAGTATTCCAGTTTTATGTCTCTGGTTAAAGTCTCCTGATTGAGACAAGCTCCATGTAAAAGTAGCAGTCTGTTTCACGACCGAGACGTTAAAGGGAATGGGCCTATCCCTGTGAAGTCAGAAAAAAAAAGTCGTTCTCTCCTGCTTTCAAATAATTTCTGCATTGACTGAGTTGACTTGAGTTTCTGTCTCACTTATGGCCAACTTGGAACCCAGTGTGAACTTGCCTAATAGCCCATAATTGTTTTAAAATGGTGGGAATGTTTGAAAATCAGATATCAATTCATTCGTTAGTACATTTAATCCATGTTTGCTGTCTTCTTTTCGCGCATTTTCAAAAGTTGAAAAAGTGTTGCGAATTTGCTTGCAATCATACGAGTTATTAACTGTAACCTCTTCAGTTTTTCTCTCGAAAGGACCAGGGACTACAAGTATTTCGACCAAGGAAGGACTATCAGGTGGTGAAATTGCTGTAATTGTTGTTGCTTTAGTTGTTGTTTTGTCCATCGCTGTGATACTTTATTGTGTCTGGAAAAACAAAGCTCGCCATGACAGACAAGCCCGAAGAGGGAAGAATGGTGGGTTAACTTCTTACGTTTCTTTACTCAGCTTGTTGATAGACTACACTTGGCATTCAGTAACTTGAGTCTTGTTAGCTAAGAACTTAGAACTATTGTGGGAATCAATATAATGCAATCTTCAGATCAGCGAATTATGAGCTAAGAGATAAATAGATCATTAATATGTAAGGTGCGTGCCTATTAGACATTATTGGTATCTTCACAGTTCGACTGGAAAGAACATGCGAGGAAGTCTCATGTGGGGGAAATAATTTGCATGTGAAACTACTCCCTCTCATCAGCCTCTCCTTTGCGCTCGTTTCCAGTGCAACGGTGAGAACATATTACGGAACACATTACGGAATTAAATGCCGTTAGCGACTTTTTATTGTTCAAATTATCACAAAGCTCTTTGCGCGTTGATAGTTGATTGACGAATCATCCGAGTGTGCTTAAGGTACCACATCTTTCATAGTACGTCTTCGCGTTGAAATTAGAGTTTAAATAATTAAAGACGTCTTATTTGTTTTGGTGCATCGTTTAGTGAAAAGCAATATATCCCAAAACATTTATTAAATCGGGGAAATGCAACAGCGATATAATCAAGGTCCCGCGATGATTATTAACTTGGATATAATTGCACTTTTCTTTCTTTATAAGAACGACTAATTTTGGGGCTAAGGATGAACGTTCTTTCTTTCTTTATTTATTTTCCGATTTGAACCTGAAAACGGTCTTGACATGATCTTAAAGTAGCGTGGTAAACTAGGCTCGAATTTAAGCTGAGTTCTTCTTCACATTTTTTTTTACCTTTATTTAAACTGCTCACGAAAACAAACAAAAAAAGCAAAACAAAGAGAAAGAAAACAAACAAACAAAAAAAAGACGTCCTTAATTGACTCTCAGCCTTGGTATATTCTTAGTATGTTCTTAAAATTTGGTTAATCTCAGCCTGAACGTTTAAAAAAATGTTCTTATACATGCATTTAGTATATACTCAACAAAATAACCCGTTTCCTATTGGTCAATGACGATCGCATAAATAGCATACAGGTTATAGAGTGCAATTCGAAAATTGCTAAAGAAACAAAGCAAGTGATGCAGTTATTTTGTCGACTATGAAATATAATAAAAATCGTATATACTTGCTCGTGCATTTCGTGATTTATTGTCACTCGTGATGTTTTAAAGGTTCTCAAAATCCACTCGCCTCCGTCTCGTGCAATTTTGAGAACTTTTAAAACAACAATCGCGCCCATAAATCACGAAGTGCAGCCGTGTTCCTACGATTTTCTATACATATATATAGAAAGTGTTTATTTCTTTACAATACCCGAGCATCTTAAAATTGCCACCCCAAGTCCCGGTCGGAAGAGTTGATAAAGTAAATCTCTCTATGTCTATCTCTATTTTTCAGCTGTCAATGGCACAGGTGCAGAAGTGTAAGTTTTTCAGAGTGGTTTCTCCATTTTATGATTCCTATATTGTGACTTGTTTAATTTGTACGTTGATTAAGCATAGATACAGGAGTTCAAAACTAGGAGGAATAACCCTAGAGTGATCGTTCTTCAGACTCTTGGCCCGTTTCTTCAAATTCCCGAAGGTTTTCGGGTGTCAGAAAGGAGACAATAATCGTGTTGCACGTGCAGTACACATTTCAATGCATCTGTATGCCGTTTTCTACAAACCAACAACGTGAAATGATCAAATTTGAGGACGACGTAAAACATACAGATATGTATTGATCATTTTTATCCAATCCATCTATAGGAGAGGTCACTCATATTGTACGATGTATATAAGCGAGATGGAATAAGCATAATTTACTAACGGCGGCGCTAAGATTATATTTGAAAGCGAGATTTTGGTTTACGTTGCTGCTATCTTTGCTTAAAAGGCCTATTGTCTATTGACGACTTCAAAGTGACAAAAATTTGATTGCCATGATATCAAATAGAGTGGGCGTCCTCAGTTTGCCTGTAGTGAGCTTAGTAATCAACCATGACGTTGAAGAGAACGAGAAGGGCATTAACCAATCCGTTTAATGTGAGAAAACGATGGCTTTGCACGCCCTGCACGTGCAATTTAAATTTTGCTACATTTTGTCTTCCTGGCAGCGACGTGAAATGGCGAAAGTCGAGGATAGGTTGAGTTCTCTCTTAACATTGGCACCATTCCTACCAATTTTATTCCTTTCAATTCCAAGATACTTGGAATAATTGCAACTTATTAGGATAATAGGCAGACACATTTTTAGATCACATTCTGGTAGCCATCATCGTTGTCTGTGCTTAATTTTAGGAACCTTAAGCAAGGACGACAACGACGGCTACGAGAACGTTGTCTTAAGATATTAGGGAGCTTACGAAAAGAGGACGACGACGGCTGCGCGGACTTCATTTAAAAATACAAGTTCGCGTTATTCATATCACTACGAGACTATTTCATGTCGTTTCGCGTTAAAAAATGTGTAGTAACTGTCGAGGAATTAAACTAGTATGACTCGGTTGGAAGCGTACAGAAAGAACTGAAAATTCATCGTCATGTACTAACGTCCTCCACAGAACCTTGAATTTGGTCAATTCACGTCGTCATTTAGGAGATGACGACAAAGAAATGTACCAAAATGTAAAACGCACGTGCAGAACCATGTTTTTACTCACTAAAGCTATTGTTTTGTAGCATCGTCGTTGCCGTCGGCGTCGTCGTTCCGTAAGCTCCCTATATAATTTCCCGTTTTTGTAATAATTTTGAGATTACTCCAAGTCGCTCCTAATGGAAAATGTGAGTTCACAATCCAAGAATAAAATTGGCGAGAACGATGTGGATATTAAGTGAGAAAATTGAAAAGTCATGGCCAGGTGCACGCGTCCTCCACGCAATCTCAAATTTGATCATTAACACGTCGTTCTCAAGACGACAATGGCAAACAAATGTATCAAATGTAAAAGGCACGTGCAGGGGTTGCAGAACTATTGTTTTTGTTAATTAAGGACGGTGCTTACTATTGCTATTGCACATACGATCTGCGCATCTCCAGATAAATAACTCGGATTTCCTATTGGTGATGCTTACTGATGCAGAGATATTTTTACGCGGTTTTAAACTATGCAGAGAAAGTAGATCTTAGCAAGTACTCTTGGTATTCAAAAAGAAAATTGGGGGTAGCCATGCATTCTTTAGAAATAATCGAGCTTCAAATTGAGAAAGAACGCCATACATTGCTTTGTATTTTAGAGCTCTATACAAATATTGTTCATGAATTATCTTTGAAAAATGCGTGGTTACCCCCGATTTTCTTTTTGGATTTCAATAACACTTGGGAAGATCTACCTTTCCTGCATAATCATAAATTAGGGCAAAAATACATTTGAATTAGTAGGCACCGTTCTTAAACCTATTTTTATGTTCTCGTAGCCGTAAGCTCCCTTTTCCCTGTATCTGACGCATGTCTTATCTCTTGCAGAAGAGTTCTGTACAAGGCGGAGGGAACTGTGCTTTGACGTGAAGCTTTCAATGTTAGGACATAACAATATCACGTACTCAAATGATTAGTGTGTTATTACAAGCGCTTTGAATAGGAATTAATTTACCCTATCATATCAGAATACGTAAGAGGAGTGTAACAACACGATGAAAAATGGCCAGAGATATCAATTTTACAATTGAGACTGAGATTGGTTCTAACCCTAAATATGTGGTATGTGTAACTGAGACGAACAGGTTTCACCTAGGCAAAAACTGACTCAGCACGGTTTTAACGGATTCAACTAAAGACACGTTCTATTGAGATCAACCATTTCAACCGCAAACCAGTTGAGATTCCCCAGTAGAACACTTTTCAACCGTTTTCGGTTGAAACTCGGTGACTCCAGAGAATAGTCCTTACCGGACTTCTCTGCGTTGAAAAGGTGAGGGAAAAAACCTTGGCTGGAGCCCACGGCCGAATTAAAAAAAAAAAAGAAAAAGTATGCGAAAACGCTTTTTCAACCGTGTCAACCTAGTTTGATGCCGGTTGCAAAAGTTTCTCAACTCAACCAACCTAAAACGGTTGATCCCAATAGAACACGACCCAGGTTTAAAATGTGTGGTGCTGTTCCTCAAAATATTCGCTTTTTTTTTTTTGCTCCAAATCTCACATATTTACCTTGATTACATGTCCATTGAATTAATTTAACCTTTGGGATGAATTTTCCGTCGAAAAATTGGTAATTTGGGTGGTTTTTGGCCAACAGACGTTAATTATGCGCAGTGCAATCTGCCTCATTACCGTATTAACGGGTCGCAAATTTGCCATTTTTATCTAATTATCATATGACACATCGCTAAACGAACTACTAAAAAAAATCAAAAAAATATTTGTGCCTGTTTAGTTTTCCGACAAATTTATTTCCAAGAAAGCAAATTAAATGACGAATATTTTTCTTTCGCATCCAAAAATTTGTAATCAACGTTAAAATGACCAAGTTCGTGTGGAAAAATGTTTTTTTTTGTTATTTCATGTTTAACTTTTTCTTGTATACTTTCTTTTTATAAATTGTTGTTTTAGTTCTATTTAAGAAAGTTATATGTTTTTGAAAACCTTATGGTCTTAGCTTTAAAATGATGTATTGCTTTCCCCCTAACTTTGAATTACATTTGCGATGGCGGTGAAATGCTCTACCAACTTAGCCACACAGTTGGGAGCTGGTCAATTTGTTGGGCTCATGTGTTCCTGTGAAAGTTGGTAGAGCATTGCACTGGTATCGCAGAGGGAACTTCTCAGGTGTCTAAAAATACAATTGCTTAAATTTCCCTGGTAAGTGCGAGGCTCGCTTTAATCTTTCGTTTAACATACTGTAAAAAAGTCCATCTTGAGGCTTCAATTTATTCTTGGAGGTTTTGATAAAAGTTGGTTCTTGATTAATGCTTGAAAACAAGGCAATGCAAAATATATATTTAGTCTCCTTTGAAAAGTGAACAAATAAACAAAAGAAGAACAGGAAGACTCCAATCTCAGTTTAACCCTTCATCCACAACTGACGTGCAGACAGTGCTCGAGTCTCGGCTATCATTACAGTTATAAGTCACAATTATTTCTCGTACAGAAATTGTCTATTAACATGATATTGTGAGTTGACACAACAGTTCAGTTGCTCCGAGAGGTTTTCTCCGGGTACTCCGGTTATCCCCTTTGCCCAAAAACCAATGTCTGATTAATTCTATGTTCAATAGTGTTCCAAATTAGTGGCAGGCAATAGAAGGGACAGCGCCATTTTGTAATTTTTGGGGCTTGTCCACTAGGGTTTTGTTGCATTTGTTCCATGCATCAGAGCAGTAATCGAAATGTGCCTGAACCAACGAGATGGAAATGGATAGCAAGGTCGAGGCTGGGTAAAATGTCGTATGCCCTTCAGCGTCCCGATGGAGTATGCAATTTTTTTCGTGAATTTAATTATTTGTGTTCACTCCAGGAGAGGAGTAAATTAGTACCGTTAATGATTTAGTAGAGGAAACTTGTTTAATAATTCCCCTTGATTTGATGCTTTTACGTCATCAGAAGACTTGGCGGACTTTTTGTGGTAAACA
Organism: Montipora foliosa; assembly: GCF_036669935.1. Lineage (NCBI taxonomy): Eukaryota > Metazoa > Cnidaria > Anthozoa > Scleractinia > Acroporidae > Montipora > Montipora foliosa. The sequence continues at coordinate 15,648,669 of NC_090881.1, forward strand.
CGTGCTTAATAACCATTTATTCAATGTCAGCCTAGTTTTGACACAGCACTCACATAAACCATAGTTAATATGAGGAGATGGTTATGAAACTCAACATGTTTCTTTTATGTTTTTGTTTGCTGTTTTGGCCCTGATCATGCACTAACCACGCCCTTTTTTTAAAGACAGGCAATCAAAAGTTACGATAACTTTATACAGAATCCAGTTGTAAACCGAATACAAAAGAGAATAATAATAATAATAATAATAATAATAATAATAATATTATTATTATTATTATTATTATATGTTTACATATTTGCAATCTCGACCCCAGAGGTCTTTTTTTCACTGAAGGATAGAAGAGCTCTGGGGAAATCTGAGGCAGTGTCTTCTCATTGGTTTTCGTGAAGGACAATCAAACTTGTCCTTATTGGTGCATTCATGTTAGCACGAAGAGTGAGCAGGCGCTGTAAGGCTTTAAAAAACCAACGGCGCATGTTCTCCTACATAGAGTGTACTTCTTAGAGCCTCGGGTCAATCCGAGGCTCTGGTGACGATAAGTATTCAACAGAGCGTTAATTAGTAAAGTCATCTAGCATGACAGTTTTCAGCGTTTCTCTTTAAATCATTATGACGAGTGTAACCCGACTCTTCGAGTAAACACAAACGGTTGCAAAAAATTGTGGGCTGTTCAAACACTCAAGCAACCTATAGGTAGTCGACGGTTCGATCTTACTGTAAGAAAAGATGGAGTTTAATGTGCGGACAAACGGCTTCAACAACCGTTCGATTTTGATGAACGTTGATCACTGGGAAAGGGGGGGGGAAGAGTTTAACGGACTCAAAACAGTATCAAAATGCGATTCAACAAAGCTTTTGAGGTGGATATGTCAATGAGAGACCGATTAGTGCGCACGCGCATACCTACCAATGGTGAAAGAGGGTGGCAATTGACTTCAACTTTATTTAACATTCCGCAATAACAAAAGAAGTGTTGGATGGCTCTTGCAGCAAAGCTTAAAACTCATTCAGCATCGATTGAACTTCGATTCGGCATGTTTCAACACGATTGAAAGGTGTGGCAAACGTTTTCAACACTGCTGTTCAACAAAACGGAACGGATGGTTGAAGCAAGTTTAAAACCGTTTGACGAGGCAATTACGAGGTGGCAACCTCCTTAAGCAGTAATTTCAATTTGATTGGTCAAAAGAGGAAAAACGATATTTAGACAAAAATTGTCATGAATGCATTTATAGCGCAAAATGCGTGCGCGGGCAGAGCATCATAGTGAAGAATTAAAGCAACGGAGAACGTTTTCCGTGTTTCCGTAGCCTCATTTAAACACCAGGGGGAGTTGGGAGAATTCAGAACATGTATGCAAACCTGAGACGCAGTCGTACTATCCTAATTATTTTATAAAATATGGTAACTCATCACCATGACGTCATCGACCGTCCGTACGTCCGTCCACTCCTCTATGTATGACAATGTAACCAGTATCACCCTAGTTTACCGCATATATCTTTGATATTTGACATCAATGTTATGATCAATTAACACTTGTGAAAACAAGATATCCGCTGACCGGTATCAGGTGACCATATTGCCGGCTCAATCTTAGAGCTTACTTAGGTCAGCTGTTTTTTTTTCTTTATTTATTATTATTTTAAAGTAGACTGCTGACCAGGTACTGGTTTTCGATTGGATTGCAGGTTCAACTCAGGTTAACTAAAATAAACATAAACGAGGCTTCATTTTTCGCGCGCTTTCTGTGATTCGACGCAGCTACACGGCCATACTACATCAACTATAGTTGTTACACAGTCAACGCTTTTTGTGTTCAGGTGGAAAAAGGTTTGGAAAATGTTTTCTTTCTGCATTTTTCGCTGGTTTCAATCCAGTTCGACATACCATGATAGCTGTGGTCCACACTGGTGACTACGCAGTTATCCAAGTCAAGCATCGGTGGGATGTAAACTTAAAGCTGTTTTTATTTTTTATTTGCTTAAAGCTGCTTTTTTATCTGTAATACAATTTTTGGCATATCTTTAGAAGCTCGGATAAGGTTACATGATGCCTGGAGTACCTTTCTAGAACAGAAACGAAAGAAGAGCGAAAGAGAGAGACAACGACAAAACCGAATACAAGTAATAGCTTATACTAAATGCGGATGCGTTAAAGTGGATGCGTAAAAAAAGTGGTTCAATCAGTTTTTCTTTTGTTTAGGAATGAAACTCGAATTTTTTATTGTCAACTGGAAAATTTGATTGTTTGTTTTTCTCTAAAATGCGAGCGAACAAGTGCTTTTTTAATCCGTTTGCCCAACTGACCGGTTTTCGATGTGCCTCGATAGTGACAAGAACATTTTGCCCTTATGTTATATACAAGTAATCGCAATGAGTTCTCGTAAAATTGGGGGGAAATTTCACTAGCTTGTGTTTTTCGGAATTTGTTTAAAGTATCTCAAGGTAATTTAGTGTTGGAATGGATCTTTTCTTAAGTTTGTCCTTTCTTGGTTGCATTGTCGTATTTTGCCGATTCTTGTTCCAAGCCAAGTTGGCGTGTTTCAATGAATACATCAAAATGTAAATGATTTCGTTTTCAGCTCTAGGTATCGTCTTTACTGTGGAATAGAGTACATCAGTAAAACTTTATTTTTTTTTAATTTTTAACCTTTAACTGACAAAGTTGTTGTTGTTGTTGTTTTTATGGTTTCTAATTTTAGCGTGATTCCTATTCGTTGACTATTGACAGTTGACTCTAAAATGCCTTTTTTTTCCTTTTCCATTTGCTCGTTGAGGGTGTGCTTGTTTTCTATTAAAACTCATGCGGTTCAAGAAAAAAATATATGCGTAACCACTGTAGAAGGGTTGATAACTTCACTGGAAAAAAAGCGTTTTTTTCAGCCCGGGCGCAGGTTTTAGTTTGCTTGACTGCTCAGAAGACACTAATGCAAGTCAAATATCATTTTAGGTTCTTATTTTTGAATTAAAGGTATTCTAACGCTTTATTAAATGACAGCAAGTAGAGTTTTACATTTCTCTCCAGCCTACCGCTTCACGCCCTTTGCTCTCCTGCCTGTTCTTTGTATCTGAGCAACGTAATTATGACACTAGAAGTGCATCCTCTCAGTATCTAAATTCTTGTTCCATTAGAATGAATATTAGGAAATTTTCTCCAACAATTATTGGATTTTATTATTGGAATGATATCCCTAGATCTCTTCGTGAGAAGCCAACCAGGCAATTATTTAAAAAGGCACTCTATTGGAATTTTCTTGCTCAGTATTGATCACTCCCATATTTACTTTTACATCTTATTTGTCCTGCTTGAATGTTTTTTTCCCGTTTCCCCAGTGGTACATTTTCTATCTTTTATCCTAAACAGAAATGTAATTTAGTAAAGGGGCATGTTATTAGTTAAGCTAGCTTGTGCTTGGCATATTGTATAATAAATTGATGTATTTTGAAGGAAATGGAGGAAATAAAAAAATCAGAAAAATACAATACTTCATCAACCATTTAATGCACAGATGAGATAGTATATTCTCAGGAAACCTAAATGGGATTTCGGGAAAGCTAGCACCCGGCTCGTCTTTTGAAACACTTTATACAGATCTCATACTCAAGCAATCGTTCAACAGAATTTATTTCAACTTGTAAACATTAAAACAAAAATGGAAAAAATGCTGAAGCATATGGGTTTTTAAGAATCGTTTCACTAAAAAAAAATTGTAGAAACAGTGTGCTCAAATTTACTTATGTAATCATTAAACTATTTGTCTCACTTAAAGGCAAACCTTCAACAGACAGGTTTCTCGACCGCCATCTAAAGGCAACCTAGTACAGTGTATCTATCAATTAAAACAAAACAAAAAAAGACACTTAAATTTACTTTGTCTCAGAATTTTCTAAAATTCCCTTTGTTCGATTTTCTTTTTCCCGTGATCGTTGCCTAATCTTAATTCTTTGATAGTCCAACCATACTTAGCTCTTCTACATCATCTACCCGGCAGTCAGATCAGTGACATTGGCATACATTCTTGTATCGTACTGACTGAGGTTTACATAGGTCTGCAAAAGAAAATATTGATTGTGTTTAAGTTACTTGATTATGTGAGCCAACCACCTCATACTATGGTAGATTATTTCGAACACTCAGGAAAGCCAAGAAGGAGCGAATAGGAAATATTTGCTAGCAAATAGGATTTTTATGCTTTTTCATAGTGCTCTCTATCAATTGTTTACATGTAGTACTTTTCTGTATGCATAACCACTTTTCTGTGTATGCCAAGGGGTAAGAAATTCGGCAATTAGTAGTACCCCCTCTTCGTTGTGATATCATGCACGTGATTAGACTGACGCGTCCACTCATATCTGCGTCTCTTCGAGGCAACAAGATTCTTTTTTAACCCCCACCTCCTCCCCTTCTCCTTACGCTTTTCTCCAAGTTGTTATGCACAATTTTGGCGTTCTGTAGCCCCCACCTTTACTGGGGCCAATTAAATTCATTAAAGCGGCTATGGGCAGCTGCCCATAGCCAATTTAGTCCATCCAATGTTTTTGTGTTATTCTAAGGGGGCCCCTGTAAACGAGTTTCAGGAAAAGCGGCCTAGCCTTCTGTAGATGGAATTATATTTTTCGCACATGGGAAAGCATAAAGGGTAATTCGCAGGTGGCTGTGAGAATAATTCCATTAAAAAAGAAACCGAGATGACAGTGAAAGACAGGCTAGGTTCGTGAGGAGCAAACTAATTCATTAATCCCCACAATCCTCCCTTTATTATTTACCTTGTGATTCCTTTCCATATCCTTTATTGTTCTCCTCAACTTTTCAAATGTAGGTCGATCACTTGGGTGTTCTTCCCAACATTTCATCATGATTTCAAACCTAAATTTTAAGACATTTTACTTCACTCTTTGGAGGGAACGTGTTTTCAAGCACTACTCATTTCCTGATTATTCAGTACCACAATTGAGATGAAAGTTATTTACAGTTTGCTATCCACATGTCTTGGCTTAGGCATCCTGTATCCTTCTTGAATTTTATTCGCAATGAGCCCGGCGTCTGTGTCCGGGTATGGCGATCCACCTATAGGTATAAAATTACAGTCTCAATAACGTTTGCTACGAAAATTGTAAAATTTACATAGTTATCGCCATTGATTGTTAAAATATTCCCGGTTATACAGTTGCACATTTTTTGTCAGTGGAACACCTATTTAAATTGCAGCTTACCAACAGTCAGGATTTCATAGAGTAGGATGCCATAACTCCACCTTCATTATAGGAGTGAAACAAATAAAAGTACAAAATGAGAGGGGAAGTAAGGAAGTATGCATTTCAAAAATAGAACAATCATTGGAGCAAAGAAGCTACAACAAACAAATTACGCAATTTAGGTCGGCTGCAAAATGCTTGGTAAATGACAACAACAAATCCCCAATGGAAACGGAATTGACTTTCTACTGAAACGGAAACACTTACACATCACTTTGTGTCGTGTATATGCCATAAAGCAAGGCCTCGTATGCGGTCCACTTGACAGGTAGTCGACCCTATATACAGAGATCATCACGGAATGCTGTTAGTAAAAAACAATATATCTGGTAGTTTTGCTGTGCAAACAAGTTGAGCGTAAACTGCGACTAAGTTTCTTCGCAGTAAATGAACTCTTTTTGCAAGGAAAAGTTTAGTTGTAGCCTTACCGGACTTTTTCTGGTATAAATGTCTTCCTGACCCACATTCCTCGCCATCCCAAAATCTGTCACCTTGCATCTCTCTCCTTCACCAACAAGAACATTTCTCGCCGCCAAGTCGCGATGGACAATCTTAAAGAAATTGCATGTGAATATGTACTGCAAAGAGACTCCGTTATGGACAAGCATAACTCCACTGATCAAAAGAGTCTTACCTTCCAGAAATGATAAAGTATTTTAAGTGGGGCTTGTTATCGAGTGAACGTATTCATATCAATCTACAATTTAATTGACATTAGTTTGAGACCTGTAATGCGGACTCATCAGTGAACAGCAAAAGAACAAAATATTTTAAATCACACATGGCATTAAAATACCTCTACGGGTAGGACACACGGATTTATTAAAAAATAATAATAATAATAATTGCTATTATTATTATTATTATTATTATTATTATTGTCGTTATTGTTATCATTATCATTATCATTATCATTATTTATTATTATTTAGTATTACTATTATTATTATTAATATTATTATCATTATTATCATAATCATCATCATCATCATTATTATGTGCATAAACATGGTGGACGTGTAAGGAATAGCTCCCCAAAAAATATGATGGCTCGAAGGAAATGGACAGACCAAATGAATGAGGACCTCCTCGAATGTAAAAAAACTGGACAGAGTCTGGTTTCGTCGAACTATGCGCCTCTTAATAGTGGTGGAAGAAAGAAAGGTTACATTGAAGTAATGACTGAGTTATGGGAGGCGAAAGGCTACGCACACCTTGGTTTTAAAAGCCACAATTTAACAACGCAAGCCGCTAGACTTGAGAAAGCAAGCGCCAATAATACTTTTAGATGCAACGATTCAACCGATGGCTGCAGCAGGTCTGAGAGCGAGCCGGCCAAGAGAGAGTTGGTACTCGAAGGAAATAATATTCAAGATGGCTCACAAAGAAATCAAAGTCTTCGCCAAGTTGAAAATGCTAATTCAGCGCAATCGAATTTGCATAGCCTACTAATCGATCAGTCACGCGATTGCAACCAACAACCCCCCACGGGACCATCCAGCGAATTACCAGATCAAAACAAAATAAAGCCAAACCTGCCCGACTACGAGGTGTTTCCCTCTGAAATTAAGAACAAAAAATGGGGCGATATCAGCCACGAAAGCTTCTGCAATTCAATAAATGCTATCTATGATGAAATTGTCCACTACAGGAGAAACATCTTTAATCTACCGTCTGGCCGAGCCGGGAAGAGTTTCGTCGAAGAACTGGCTTTTTGGATCAGGAAATTCAATGTCAATTCCGACCTGAACTCAATCGCTTTAAAGGCCTTCATGATACTTCCAACCCTGATCCTGCAAAAGCCTTCCGCAACTTCTAAAAGTAAAGAGCATAGCGCAGCATTAAAGCGCCGTTTAACACTCTGGAGGCAAGGAGATCTTAGCCAGTTGCTCAGCGAAGTGAGGTTTATCCAGAGAAAGTTTAAGAGTTCGAAGAAGGCAAGAACAGTGGAAGATCTTTCTAAGGTTTTCGCAAAGCTTGTTATGCAAGGAAAACTGTCAGCAGCTTTAAAACTCTTGGAGAATGAGAGTTCATCAGGTTTGCTCGATCTATCACCTGCAGTCCTGCAAGGGCTAAAAGACAAACATCCAGAAGCCGCTGAGATTGCAGAGGAGAGCCTGTTACATGGCCCGATCAACTCTATCCCACCAGGTGTGTTTGACCTCATAGATGAGGAAATGATTTTTAAGTCAGCCAGTAGAACCAAAGGCTCCGCGGGACCATCAGGAATGGATTCCGAAATTTACAAACGGATCTTATGCTCAAAGAATTTTAAGAACGAAGGGAAAATGTTAAGGGAAGAGCTAGCCATATTTACAAGACAACTACTCACAAAGTCGTACCACCCGTCTTTGTTGGAGGCATATACATCATGCAGGCTTATACCGCTCGACAAAGATCCGGGAATTCGCCCAATCGGTGTCGGAGAGGTTTTGAGACGGATAATAGGTAAAACTGTGTCCGTGTTCCTTAAAGAGGATATCAAGGATGCCGCGGGGCCCCTACAAGTTTGTGCAGGCCACAGCGCAGGGGCAGAGGCCGCGATACACGCCATGAGCCAGATTTTCGATGAGGAGGGGTCAGATGGAGTACTGTTGATCGATGCAAGTAATGCATTTAACCAAATGAACAGATCTGTAGCTTTGCACAACATTCAGATTTTATGCAAGGAAATGGCGCTTTATATAATTAACACCTACAGAAGCCCATCTAGACTTTTCATCTGTGGGGGAGGTGAAATACTCTCACAGGAGGGGACAACACAGGGCGACCCCCTTGCTATGGCTTGGTACTCGGTTAACACATCAATGATGATTTATTATTTGAGAGCACACTGCCCGGGGGTTAAACAAGCATGGCTCGCGGATGATTCGGCAGGCGGTGGAGTAATCACATCGCTTTACGATTGGTACAAGCTGTTGAGTCAGGAAGGAGAGAAGTTCGGTTACCTTGTGAATGGGTCAAAGAGTTGGCTTATAGTAAAGTCAGAGGAAGCTGCCGCAGAAGCAGCGAGAGTATTCGGTGATGAAGTTAATATCACTATTGAGGGTCAACGTCATCTAGGAGCGGTCATTGGATCACAAGAATACAAGGATATGTATTGTAAGGAGAAAGTGCGTGCATGGAAAGGGGAACTTGAAACACTATCAGAAATTGCTAAGAATCAGCCCCACGCAGCGTATATCGCTTTTACGAAGGGGTTCAAGTCCAAGTTTACTTATTTTCTTCGCACAATTGAGTCATTTGAGGACTATATCGACCCAGTCCAGGAGGTAATCGACGATCTACTACTTCCAACATTCTTTGGCCAGACAGAGCCCCTTCCCGACGAAGTGCGCCAACTCGCTACCTTGACAACGGCCCAAGGGGGACTAGGCGTGCCGGATCTGAGATCGGAAGCACCACAACAGTTTACCGCATCAGCATCAATCACAGCCGCACATGTAGACTCCATAACAACTCAGAGTACCATCATGATAACAGGCGAAAATTCCGTAGAGGAGCTGAAACGTCACCACCAGGCGCTAAAGGCCGAAAGGGAAAAGGCAAAAATGGAGTCGATTGACTCCACCCTCTCCCCTGATCTTCTTCGATTGGCCAATCAAGCAAGAGACAAAGGGGCCAGCTCTTGGCTTAACGCGATCCCCCTCAAAGATCAAGGTCTAGCTCTTAACAAGCAAGAATTCAGAGACTCTCTGCGGCTACGTTACAACTTGCCTCTCACCGACCTACCAGCCCAGTGCGTTTGTGGGGATAGATTCAATGTTGGCCACGCCCTCTCTTGTAAAAAAGGAGGGTTTGTGGCACAAAGGCATGATGGTGTACGAAACCTACTGACATCATTCATCACCAAAGTTTGTAAGAATGTGGAGGCGGAGCCACGCCTCTTACCTCTTGACAACGAACGGATGCATCTTAGAAGCGCAGTTACCAGCTCAGAGGCACGTTTAGACATCAAGGCGGGAGATTTCTGGTCTAGAGGAGTTACAGCATTTTTCGACGTCAGGGTCACGCATGTTAACTCCAAATGTAACCAGAGCAAGCCGACATCTGAAGTCTTTAAAGACCAAGAAGAGGAGAAAAAGCGGAAATATCAGCAACGAGTGCTTGAGGTCGAGATGGGATCCTTTACACCCTTGGTTTTCGGAACGAACGGTGGGATGGGAAATGAGTGCCAACGATTTCTTAAGCACTTAGCAGACAAGTTAGTACAGAAGGACGGTGAGCCCTATAACAACGTCATTAATTGGCTCAGAACTGTCATCTCATTTGAACTCTTAAGATCAGTACATGCGTGCGTAAGAGGGTCCCGAGTACCTTTCCGGAATATAGGAGACTCTCTTGACGATTGCCGGATTAATGTCGCCACCGCCGGCATTTAAATTTTTAATTTAATTTGAGTTTTATCATTATCATTATTATTATTATTTATTTTTATCAGATACATGTAAGATTCAAGTTTGTATGAAAAAGTGCTCAATGAAGTTTGTTATTATTATTATTATTATTATTATTTTCTTTTTTTTTTTTTTTGAAGTTTTAAAACAGAGAAATACTTAATTGCTTGTAAATTTATAGTTCTTACCTTTTGGAGATATTTTAATGTTTGTAAATATTTTTATCATGGAAATAAAGTGATTATTGGTTATTATTATGATTATTATTATTATTATCATTATTATTTTTATTATTATTGTTATCATTATCATTATCATTTATTATTATTATTATTATTATTAATTTTTATTGTTATTATTTATTATAATTATTATTATTATAATAATAATAATAATAATAATTATTATTATTATTATTCAGTTTGGAGACGTCTGAAGAAAAATCCATAAGTTAGTGATAAGTAATGGTAATAAGACTGAGTAAAGTCCAATTGTATTAATATGTCTTAATATGATTTGATTTGATTTTTGCACGACCCTACAAGCTATCTAGCTTTAAGCAGTATCGTGTGAAAAAAAAAAAAAAGTTATATTATTCTTCGGTCTGTAATCATATGAGTCATGACAAAATCGGAGGACCGCGCAGCTGGAGTCCTATTTGTTTATGACGAGTATGATTATACGAATTGGACCAAGCGAAGTCCTATTATCAATTAATCATTAAATTTACAATTCCCTAGAAAAGAAGAAGAGCCATATTATGAAAGGAAGGGGAAATTTGCATTGAAAGACTAAGAAAGGTGGCAAAATTGTACACATTGCACATTAATGCTGTTCTGAAGCTATTGACTCAGCTTTACACATTGTACTTTGCAGAAAGAAGTGCCCTGTTTAGCATTCCAGCTGAATAGTTGTTCTGCGCCGTTCTGCATTTTTCATGCATGGTTGCGTTTTTCACTGACGTAAGACTTGTTTTTCACTCGTCAATTAGCAACCAGCCATCCATTAAATTTAATTGTGTAGTCAATTTGTCCAATACCAACTTGGCAAGTAGGTTATATTCACAGCTCTTTAAACTAAACTAGACTAAAGTTCTCTAACTCAGTATATGTCTGATTATTAATCTGGTTGTAGTTTTGTTTGTAATAATGAAAATTGTGAAAAAGTATTTTCATGGTATTCCAAACATTTATTTCGCATTTATGCATGCTGACTGAGGGCAAACTCCCCTTGTTGAACAAACCTTTTTCCAAGACAAGTAACACATGCCATCAGCAACCTGCCACGCGAATTTTATCAGCTGTTCCGAAGTCAGATTGGTCTCCGGTTGTACATCCGGGTTGTTATAATAAGTGTCGTTTAGTCCTCGGCTCTTTCTTAGGTATCCTAAGAGGTCTCCACTTGGAACATACTCGATCAAGACCATCAGTGGTTCTGTGGGAAACAAGGTTCTTGGTATAAAGGGTGTTCATATGCATCCTAGGAGGTACTGGCTTCTGTAAGTACACTCTTAAAAACATCCCAATCCTAATGAGTTACGTTTTAGACGATGCAGAATAAAAACGAAGCTACGTTGCAAGAAATCAACTGCTTGATGAAAGTGACTCAGGATTCTTGAGTTTTCTTTTGCTTATTCTTTGGGCCTCTCCTGTGCTCTTTTTTTTCTTTTTTTGAATCCAGTTTTCATCGCTACCCCACCTCGATCCACAACAAAATAGGCTTTGTTCATCTGTTAAATGAGAATAAAAATTAAACAACAACAGCAAACAAACAACAATTTATGGAGATTTACCGGTTTCAGTGACGCATCCGATAAGCTTGATCACGTGAGGATGGGGCTTTAGTTTTTTCATTAGCTCCAATTCTGATAACAAATCCTTTCTATCCGATGGAGGAGCATTGACTAGAAAGTAAGGAATAAAACCTGTAAACGGCTTCATTCGATATAACAAACAAAGCAGTTGGTTAGGGAGGACAAAAATAGTAGTAGAACAGATGAGTTTTGGAGTGTAAGTAGTTTGAGTTATTTGAGGTAACAGCAAAACAATGGAAGGAGCAGAAAAAAAAAATTGTGAGGATCAAGTTATGCACGGTTGTATATATATATCAAGTTATGCACGGCTGTATATCTATATATATATATCTAACTGGATTTGTCAAAAGGTGCCTGCAGAAATTGTGAAAACAAGCCAATTCTGCTACTGTCACAGACTTAAAGAAAAGCTACCCTCCCCACCCCTGTGCTTTGGTCAGACAACTAACAATCACCTACCCACACCACAGTGTGGGTTCACTCTAATTGGTGATCAAAAGCAAACTATCATTGAAGCCTAGACTAGTCCAGGAAAAATTGCCAATCAAGACAAGCTACAGTGTTAAGTCTGACTTAACAAGGCCACAAAATCTCACTGCAGTTAAAGTCACAAAGCAGCAACCCCCCCAGCCCTGTGCTTTTGACACACAACTCACAGTTAGAACTGTCCCTGGGCTGTTTGGCAAAGCAGGCCTTGACGGCAAGCCCCCTCAATTTTGAGAGGCCACAATGGCTTGAACACGGGCTGCGCCCGTGCTCAAGCGAAAACTCCAGTAGCTACCTTTTAGCAAATTCGCTCAGATATCAAGGGCAAAACGCCTAAAATTCAGTCAAAAATCGGCTGATCACACTCGATTTACTCAGCCTGGCTCACAGAATGCCATTCTGGAGAGAAACGCACAGATAACTATAAATTTCTAACTGGATTTGTCAAAAGGTGCCTGCAGAAATTGTGAAAACAAGCCAATTCTGCTACTGTCACAGACTTAAAGAAAAGCTACCCTCCCCACCCCTGTGCTTTGGTCAGACAACTAACAATCACCTACCCACACCACAGTGTGGGTTCACTCTAATTGGTGATCAAAAGCAAACTATCATTGAAGCCTAGACTAGTCCAGGAAAAATTGCCAATCAAGACAAGCTACAGTGTTAAGTCTGACTTAACAAGGCCACAAACTCTCACTGCAGTTAAAGTCACAAAGCAGCAACCCCCCCAGCCCTGTGCTTTTGACACACAACTCACAGCTAGAACTGTCCCTGGGCTGTTTGGCAAAGCAGGCCTTGACGGCAAGCCCCCTCAATTTTGAGAGGCCACAATGGCTTGAACACGGGCTGCGCCCGTGCTCAAGCGAAAACTCCAGTAGCTACCTTTTAGCAAATTCGCTCAGATATCAAGGGCAAAACGCCTAAAATTCAGTCAAAAATCGGCTGATCACACTCGATTTACTCAGCCTGGCTCACAGAATGCCATTCTGGAGAGAAACGCACAGATAACTATAAATTTCTAACTGGATTTGTCAAAAGGTGCCTGCAGAAATTGTGAAAACAAGCCAATTCTGCTACTGTCACAGACTTAAAGAAAAGCTACCCTCCCCACCCCTGTGCTTTGGTCAGACAACTAACAATCACCTACCCACACCACAGTGTGGGTTCACTCTAATTGGTGATCAAAAGCAAACTATCATTGAAACCTAGACTAGTCCAGGAAAAATTGCCAATCAAGACAAGCTACAGTGTTAAGTCTGACTTAACAAGGCCACAAACTCTCACTGCAGTTAAAGTCACAAAGCAGCAACCCCCCCAGCCCTGTGCTTTTGACACACAACTCACAGTTAGAACTGTCCCTGGGCTGTTTGGCAAAGCAGGCCTTGACGGCAAGCCCCCTCAATTTTGAGAGGCCACAATGGCTTGAACACGGGCTGCGCCCGTGCTCAAGCGAAAACTCCAGTAGCTACCTTTTAGCAAATTCGCTCAGATATCAAGGGCAAAACGCCTAAAATTCAGTCAAAAATCGGCTGATCACACTCGATTTACTCAGCCTGGCTCACAGAATGCCATTCTGGAGAGAAACGCACAGATAACTATAAATTTCTAACTGGATTTGTCAAAAGGTGCCTGCAGAAATTGTGAAAACAAGCCAATTCTGCTACTGTCACAGACTTAAAGAAAAGCTACCCTCCCCACCCCTGTGCTTTGGTCAGACAACTAACAATCACCTACCCACACCACAGTGTGGGTTCACTCTAATTGGTGATCAAAAGCAAACTATCATTGAAGCCTAGACTAGTCCAGGAAAAATTGCCAATCAAGACAAGCTACAGTGTTAAGTCTGACTTAACAAGGCCACAAACTCTCACTGCAGTTAAAGTCACAAAGCAGCAACCCCCCCAGCCCTGTGCTTTTGACACACAACTCACAGTTAGAACTGTCCCTGGGCTGTTTGGCAAAGCAGGCCTTGACGGCAAGCCCCCTCAATTTTGAGAGGCCACAATGGCTTGAACACGGGCTGCGCCCGTGCTCAAGCGAAAACTCCAGTAGCTACCTTTTAGCAAATTCGCTCAGATATCAAGGGCAAAACGCCTAAAATTCAGTCAAAAATCGGCTGATCACACTCGATTTACTCAGCCTGGCTCACAGAATGCCATTCTGGAGAGAAACGCACAGATAACTATAAATTTCTAACTGGATTTGTCAAAAGGTGCCTGCAGAAATTGTGAAAACAAGCCAATTCTGCTACTGTCACAGACTTAAAGAAAAGCTACCCTCCCCACCCCTGTGCTTTGGTCAGACAACTAACAATCACCTACCCACACCACAGTGTGGGTTCACTCTAATTGGTGATCAAAAGCAAACTATCATTGAAGCCTAGACTAGTCCAGGAAAAATTGCCAATCAAGACAAGCTACAGTGTTAAGTCTGACTTAACAAGGCCACAAACTCTAACTGCAGTTAAAGTCACAAAGCAGCAACCCCCCCAGCCCTGTGCTTTTGACACACAACTCACAGTTAGAACTGTCCCTGGGCTGTTTGGCAAAGCAGGCCTTGACGGCAAGCCCCCTCAATTTTGGGAGGCCACAATGGCTTGAACACGGGCTGCGCCCGTGCTCAAGCGAAAACTCCAGTAGCTACCTTTTAGCAAATTCGCTCAGATATATATATATATATATGTAATAAGGAAATAACTTCTTGAGGCATATATGTTTCTAATCGGTTGAATACTTCAAACGTTTCGCCGTTTAGAGCTTCGTCAGTGAATGAAGATTATAAGTACAAGATTGGTTTATGTAAAAAACTTAGTACAATAGCTCATTAATTTGATGGTGTTAATCTAGATTTAGAGCTCGTCCATTGCAACCATTCATAACGTTCTCATGCTTGCGGATTTCTAGCGCTTCAATGATTTTACGCGTGCGGATGTCGTGGATGTTCCTGTGGAGGATTCCCCAAGAGATATCTTGCATAGATGGTTTGTTATGGTTGATCAAATGTGAATAAACCGTCTGTTTCACCATTCTGATATGTTCTTTTATTCTGGATCCGATAGTTCTACTTGTTTCGCCGATATAAACCGTGTCGCAGTGCGAGCATTTGATTTTGTATACACAGTTTTTTGTTAGGCATTGGTTAGTTCTTGTTGAAGAGCCGCACGTATCACAGGGATCTGGGCAGCACTTAACACCTGACGAAATAGTTACTACCGCTAACAGTGTCAATACTGCTCTGGGATAGTCACGGCCCGATCTCACAGAAGAGATAGATCCTCATTGGAGAGATAAGGCGCGCAGTGTCGCGTTCCACTGACCCTAGATCACAACCAAATTCGCTTAGATTAATCACAAAGATGTACACCAAGAATGGTTACCGCAGATCATTTACAAAATCAACAATCAAGCGCACTCTAAGAAAATGCAAGTCACAACCATCCGAACAAGAACAAGGTCTAGTCTACATCAAGATGCCATTTATCAACGAAGATCTCAAGAGGCAAACACAAGCAGTTTTAAAACGGACAGGTCTAGATAACATCAGAGTACACTATATCAATGGCTCCTCATCATCAAGAATATTCACGCCGCCCAAAGAAAAACAATGCTGCATAAACCAATCTTGTACTTATAATCTTCATTCACTGACGAGGCTGTAAACGGCGAAACGTTTGAAGTATTTAACCGATTAGAAACATATTAACATCTCTTTCTCTCTCTCTCTCTCTCTCTCTCTCTCTCTCTCTCTCTCTCTCTCTCTCTCTCTCTCTCTCTCTCTCTCTCTCTCTCTCTCTCTCTCTCTATATATATATATATATATATATATATATATAATTTTTTTTTTTTTCATTTAGGGTAAAAGTGTGGCCAGTAGGAGGTGGAAAGCTGTGTTCTTATTTATTTCTAGTGTTTATATCCTCTGATCACTGTCTCAACGCAAGTCGACTTTCTAAACCTTATAAAGCTAGTTTACCGCTTCAATTGTATGCTTTTACAAGAATATAACAAGGACAGGCGGGAACCAAACCTTTCAACATTTTTACTGCTACTGTTGTTTCCTCCTCATGTTCTTGTACGTTTTTCACTGTCGCCTGGGCAACCTGAGAAAAGGCTCCTTTACCGATGATTTTGATAACATAAACATCTTCTCGACTCACTTCCCAGCTTCTTCCAGACGGATGAAGTGGCATATAGTATCCACTTCCTGCAGCTGGAGTTGCATCGGTCGCTGACTCCATCGTGTTTAGATCACTGGGGGGCCCTATATTGTCTTCGACTTGCAAAGATACTGGATCCTGGTGATGATTAATCCAGAAAAATGACAGTCATGCACTAACTAGAAACTAGAAAGCCAACTAGAAAGCTCTACTCCTCTGGACCCCGCACACCTTTATACTGTTAACATTGTGGCCTAATATCATTCTTTTACCTTTTTTTATTATGTATAATACACATTGTGCGTGTAAATGCTATGGAAAGTGTGCATAAAAAAGAATTCAATTAAATTTAATCTCAGGTCAACTATTATTGTAACGGGCATTCCAGGAAAGGGCACAGTTGGAGCAGTGGTTACCCTTAAAGTTTTTCGATATATCAAATATTCACACATGGCTACAAGGCTTTGGGGTTAAATGTAACATTCGTTTGTTTAGAATTCTTCCTTGAGGTTTTTAGCACACAAAGCTGAGCGGTGAAATTTGACCACAAAGCCTCGTAGCCATGCTTGAATATTGAGATGTCGAACTGGGCCTATCCTACTAGCCTCTGTGCAGTTGTAAACTTGGTTGAAGTAGATGTGTAAATACACTATATAGAGGAACAACAGGAGAGCAGCCTTAAGCCTGCAGATAGAGAGTTTGGCGAGCATATGGCGAGAGTCATTGGACTCGACGCTTTGAAGACCCTTTCGAAAACATTAATAATTAATGAGCCTAACAGACTATCAAAATATTGATAAAATGATGCATGAGCTTAAACCCTTGTATGCTAATATATTCCTTTCACATGTTAAGCCTTTGTTCGCAATCCAGAAGGACGCACGTTGTGGAAATGGTTTTGATGCCGTTCAAAAAACTCGCAAGACGTGTTTTATCGGGTCTAAAAACACTCGACTACACCGATTGTTTTTAAAAATACAATAAAACACTGATGCTCGTTTTTAAAACATAATCACACTTTCTAAATCCAGGATTCACCTTATACACATGTATTCTTCTGGCGAGATCTTATTGACAACTTACCGCAGGTCTAACATCTCCACAACTTGGACACTGACGACGGCGTATTTTCCATACAATCACAGATAGAACAATAATTATAATGACCAGGAAGACGAATAAGTTGGGAAAAATATGCAGAGCAACGTAAAAACCTGACAAAAGGAAAGCACAAAGGTACTTGTTATGAAGGTCCACAAATTTGCTACTCAGAGCAATCGGTATTTGAATAGAACTCTTTCTTTCTTTTTTTGTTTTTGTTTTTGTTTTCTGGTAGTCTGTTATGCTTCCAGAAAGGTAATAGTAGTAAAAAAAAATCGTTTAACTTTAGAAAATAGCATAGCAGTGTAAATACTGAATTACATAATACACGTTTACAAAAAAAGTCTTAAACATATGAAAGCATTAAAAGAATTCACATGTCCCTTGGCATAGTGCACAATAAAAGAGTTGGATCAGTTATATAGATCAGCTTCACAGCTTGCAAGTGAAAAAGTTCTGTTCATCTTGAAGCTTGCTCTCTGAGATACTTTGTGATAGTAGATGTGCTTGTGGTCAGAATCGGAAAATACTCTTTTTGATACGTTTGCTTTCCAGATTAAGAAAAACCCTAAACTTAAAATTACGCAATGAAATATTTCTTGTATCTGAAGAGGGGACATTATTGTTCTTACCTTTCTGTCTTTCCAAAGAACTTGGAGTTGCTGAGGGAGAAGGAGCACGATAGTAGTTAGTGCCAGTAAAGTATTTAATGGTACTTACATTAGGTCGCTTGCATACCTCTCTTATAATGCTAATCTATAAAGAATTGGTCTGTTTGTTGTCTTTGAATGAAAGATTTTGAAATGAAAAATAAAGTTACAAATGGTTAAGGCAAATGCCGATTTTAACAGTTAGACTTACATCCACTATATGGCATTTCCTCTATCTTTATGTTTTCTTTAGATACCAGACTCTCGCCATATTTGTTCGTTGCGGTCACAACAAATTCATGCTTTTTTGTCTTTTCCACTTGGACAACGAACACACGGTTAGAGATGTCCTTTATTTCCCCAACGATTATCCACTTCTTATCACTTGAAATTCTTTTGTAGATGGTGTAGTGGGTTATGCCTGCTCCGTTTCCTTCTGGTTCGTTCCAAGAAAGGGTTATTTTCTTGTCATTAATCTCAGCATTGACAATAACGACAGGTTCCGGAAAACCTGTAGATTAAAGTATGCAAATTGAGGTTAAAAGAAAAAAAAAAAAGGAATAAAAATAAGCAAAACCCTCCTTGGCTGAGAAGATAAGGCCGAATCTCAAAAAAAAAAGTTCATACCTTGACCCAAGCATCATGACGTAGCTTTCACTTCAAACGTCCCCTGAGGTTAAGTTGAGTATAACCCTATTCACTCCGATGACCAAATTTCCGTACTGGTGTGATTATGGAGCGATTAAGTACCTCAATTCCCAAATGAACATCTTAGTTAGCCCATTACACATGACCCACAACGCAGGATAAAAACCCTCTTGGAAGGAGAGACAAAGCTCTTTGTTCTTGTATTGCCCGTAATATTTAATTAACTTGGGTAAACTAATAATCAAGAGGATTTGAGGAAGTTCATAAGTTTTCTAAGGCGAGTTTCTCAGGCAGATATGTTTTTTTTTAAACTAGTGGAAACGTGCCTGTGGCAAAAGCCATGCAAATTATTAGCATGTTAAGAACTGGCAGATTCTGTTGTAGGTATCACAGAAACGAAACTAAAAGGTAGCTATGCATAATGGAAACAGAAACACAAGGCCGCCTCATCAACCTTCCAAAGCCACAAGTTTCCCGGTAATCTATCCCCTTCGTAAACTATCTTAATGCTTGTTCTGTGACAGTCACTAGAAATCCATACACTTAATTTTTGTCCAATATTAGAATGGCACCTTGAAAGGTTCTTGATTTTCCACGTTCTCTTCTAATTTTCTTCCGTGTCCTTCTTATTTATAATTCGTTGGTACTGTAGTTATGTGCTGTTTAATGGGTGCTTTGTTGGTATGCGGTTCACTAGAATAGAGTTAAACGCGAGAATGCTTTAAAAAATCACCCCTTTCCTCTTGTAGCCTGGAAACATTATTTTAAAACCGTGTCTCACTCAGCAGGTCTTCGTTATTTTTTCGCGAAAAGGAGTGCAATAGAAAAAAAAAATCATATCGTGGAAATACCCGGAATTCAGAGATTCGCTCTTACTAATAAAATGTTGAAGAGCATTTTTTGTTTAAAAAAGGCTACCATTTTCTGACCCCATAAACATTGCTAAAGAGTTTCGAAAAAAAGTAGCCCAATACGTAAAAACCTAAAATATAGTGCGATGTTTACTTACCTCCCAACACAACAACTTTTCTGATATTCTTTTCCTTTTGCACACTTTCTCCATGCTTGTTTGTGGCAGTCACCACAAACTCATAGAACTTGTTTCTATCCAATTCCACAATGACTTGACGCCTTGATGGGTCCATGATTACTCTTACTTTGTTCCACTCTCCAACCGTAACATTACCTACAATTCGTTGGTAGACTGTGTACTGGGTGATGGGTGCTCCGTTATTTTGTGGTTCAATCCACTTTATTTTTACGCTCACTTTCTTTGTTTTATTGGGAAGGTCTTCAATTTTCACAGCACCTGGGGCTCCTTGAACATGAAACAAGTTGAAAAATGCACAAGCATTAGTTGATAACAATTCTGCTTCCACTGAGAACAATTTTAACGTCAACATCATGCCTTTAGTTAATAGATCTAGTGGTGAACTTCATCAGGTGTTAACGTTTTTCGATGCTCTATGTGGACGGCCCATCTAATATGTTTTATCATATAACGCACCATTATTTGTTGTTAACAAAAATGGACCCTAAATTGTGAAAAGTGTTTGAGGTATAAAGAAATTTGGGAAGAAGCCGTTCAAACGGTAACAGTCCCAACAATGCGCAAGAGCCAAGTGAAGCCAAAAATGATTCCAATAATTTGTCAATGTGATGTCCTCTACATCTCATACAGATTGCAGAAGACATGCATCTGTTCAAGACGTGCAATTTACCCTACTGCTTTTGGTAAATTGATTGTGCATGATATGGTTCACGACCATTATCTTTAACAGGAAGTGTTGTCAAGTATCTGTCTTACTGGGTTTTCTCGTTCGTCAACGGTATGAAGAAATAGTATGGACATGCCAGCCGTACATTTAGTAACAAGAGCTGAGGTCACAGATCTTTGACAACAACGCCGGATCAATGCCCAATGTGTGGATAATGATTGAAACTATAGTATTTGCATACCTTCATACTTAGTCGTCACTTTAATTTCCCTTGCATTTCCTACAAACACCCTATTCATAGCAGAAACCCTCAAAGTATAATTTGAACTTCTGGTAAGACTCTCAACCAGATATTCACTGGTGGCAGCACTTCTGGTCTCATTTAGAATTACATTGCCTCCATGTAGTATGATCAAATTGTACCCTGTAATAGGACTTCCCCCATCGTCAGTTGGCGCAGTCCATTTCATTATCAGCGAGGAAGCACCGATGTCATCGTCATTTGTCGTGAGGCTTGGCGACCCTGGTGGCTCTTCAAAAAAATGAGGAAAGAGAATATCACTACAGCACATACATAGAAGACTGTCAAACATAAACACGGCCAAATTTAAGAAAACATTGGAGGGCCAGGTTTACTCTATGCAAGATTAGCGGAATTTTCCTTGCTGGTTGTGATGCATATTTCTTTGTTTCATTCAAGTAGAATTCACAGATGCCCGAGCGCAAAAAGGATAAGACCCTCCCATATATTCTCGGTGCAAGGAATATTCATAGACGACCTAAAGAGACTAACTAACCTGTATGGCAATCATTCCAAACGAGTGTACTCTAAAACTTTCAAGAAGGGAAGAAACGCATATCACCGAACCCCAAGATTATTCAAAAAAAAAGTTTTATGGTAGCCTTTATCTCGGGATGAATAATGGGATATTGAGATATTTAAATGTTCTTCAGTTTGTCCTAATTCTACTTTTTGTTTGAAAAAAAATTATCTTAAGCCCACTGTACACTTCAGGAAAGAGCTGAGCAAAATGCCTTGCGAAATTTGGTGAGATATTGGATTCATGCAAATGTTAGAAAAATGTGAAGCATTCTAATGTAAGATTCAGGCAGAGCTTGCTCAATCTATCATCCAATGAAATTACATGCCCAGCCCTAGTTTCTAACCGCATAGCTTGGAGTGCCAGATGGCGTTCAGCGGTATTCTGCGCAAGGTCGTACTGCAGAAAAGTCTTGTGTAATTATTGGAAACTGAAAATACAGCTATCGCTCAAAGCAAAATCTCGGGATTTCAACAACAAGGAGAAAAAACGGCAAAAATTTATCTACCATTTTGATCTAACGTTTCAGCAATTTATTCCATTGCCGTTTCTCCTTTTTTCTCTACTCTTAAAATCTGGCGATCTTAGGTTAAAAAGACCCTGTTCTCCAGCCATAGGACTTTCCTCCAGCATGGCCTTGCTGAGAACACTACTGTCAGGTCATTTGACCGGGTCATGCAGCTTTACTGCATGGGGAGATTAACTAGGCTCAGCGAGGTACAAGGTAAAGGATTTGCCAGCGATGTCAGTAGCTTTTAAAATAGCATGTAATTTATATTATATACAATGGTTACGAAACGAAAATGCTACTGTGTTGCATAGAGATGGGCTTTATATTATAGCATTAGTGGACGCAAATCACCTCACTTTATCATTGTTGACCCTCCTATCCACACAATATATAATATTTTAAGCTCTTGTCTTAGGGGGCTAGGTTGTAAACTGCTCAGCTTAATATTTTCTACTGTTTGTAATGTAAATGGACATACTCTGTCCAGATTGGGGCCATTTAAATTAGAAACATCTATAACGTCACCTTGTGTGCGTGACTCACATCAAACTCAATAAAGTTCAAAACATGAAAACGACATAAATGAATGAATAATGCCTAACACGAAGCCACAAAAAATGAACATATAAGTTATAATTTTAGAGTAGGACATTCCCATGGTAAAGGTTGTATCAATGTAATAATTTAGTTTGCCAAAGAACCGCTCTATGGCTCAAGTGAACTGAAATACTGCGTCGCGGTCGAGGTCTGGTGAACGCCATGCAATCCTAAGGTGTTCGGTCTTACTTTTATAGTTTTGGCAACGCTCTAAACATATATTGATTGATTGGTGTTACATTGGGAAATGGGCAAGGCAGCTATTACCAAGTGCTATACCAACACGACTGCACACTTTTTTTTGTATTTCCTTACTTATTTGGTTCAGTTGCACCCAACGTGTATCAGCAGCACCAGCAATGTTACTAGCGTGACAAGTATAATTTCCGAAATCTTGATCACTGTTCATCTGTACATCCACTGTATTCTCTGTAGATATTTTCTTTCTTAGTTCAGTTCCGTCTGGTTTTGTCAATGTGATTGATGGGGTAGGAGATCCATCTGCCACACATGTTATTTGAACTGTTTGTCCAATCCAAGACTGGTTTGTTGAGGGATCCACTGAGAGTATGTTTGGTTTATCTGTTCAAATAATTAGTGAACAATTGAAATAATGCATATATTGAATGATTGCGAAGCAAATGAAGAAGTTCTAGTCAAG
>NC_090881.1:15681488-15711488 GCF_036669935.1 Montipora foliosa
TCGTAGTGATTCTACCGCACACTATATAGCCTGTGTGCGTGATACAGGAACATCGTAAAGCCACAAGATTCATGTTATGTCTACACTAATTGATGTTTTGCTTATGAAAGTTCTCTAGTACGCGTTTTCTTCATACCTACAGTAGCTCCTTCTGAGAAATATTTAGGCAACGATGATAGTCAATCATCGTTCTCTTAGTACAAAGGGTTGGGGGTAAACTAATTTTGCACTTGTTCTTGGAAAGACAAGAACATCGAAGGTGATCTTGTTGATTCTACGACCATTTTCGGTTTCGAGCACTGTAACGGAAGTTTCTTAGCACCGGTGAATTTCACTTTCTGCCTTCTTGGGGTGCGTTTCTTGGAAAAAGCCAAGAACGGATTTGTGTTCTCGGATCAATGGATTCTTCAGCGTAAAAAATAATAATAATAATAAAGAAAGAAAGAAAGAAACAAAGAAACAAACAAAAAGACGCAAAATGCTACAAAGGATTATTTTGCATAGACCCTTTTGCAGATACGGCAGCCATTTTGATTTCTATTGTTTCAAATAGCGATTATGGGATACCAAACATATATAACGCAAACAAACCCAGAGTTGTGTGCAATTTCAAATGAAACAAAATGGTTTGTTTTGGAGAAATTCTTCAATCAAGAAGCCACCAGAGAAAGAACAAAAAAAATGCCCTTGGCAATCGATAAAAAGGAAAGACAAGAAACATCGTGCTAAGATACAAAGCGATTACCGAGGCTATTTTTGCAGTTTTACACTTTCATAGCTGTAGGAAGGGTGCTAAAAATATATTGCTGTCCAGAAACTTTTTGTGTAATTTCTGGTGTCGAATTTGGGGGGCAAATCTAACACTTTTCCACCTATTCGTGTCTTCGATAATACGGTAAAGAGTACAAAAATGGCGCGAGAAACATTTTGGCTTAACTGTCATGCAGGGAATAGCTGTTGCGTATCATTTTTACATGGAAAACCGCCCGTTAAAGAGAATTTTTTGGAAGAGTTTCCCAAAATAACCCTGAAGTGACGAATTTCAAAAATCCGAAACTAGATTTAATCCGAAGTATCTTCCTCGAGTGTGAATACTTTGGATTCGTGATACAGTTTTGGGTTTCGCCAAAAAATCGTAAAATTCGTTTTTGGATTCAAGGATTCGTTTTCGTACTTTTTCCACGTTAAAGTCGTGCACTCGTTGTTTATTGTGTTTGGTTAAGTTCCTTGCAACTATTTTCCAAAAAAGTCTGTTTTCGATACAGTTTCACATATAACAAACAATACTTGGACAGTCAGCAAGTATATGAATAGAGAGCAACTGAAACAACTCTTATAAAAACAGTAACCCTTGCTTACCTTGCGAGGAAACCGCCGTTAGATATAGTAAAGTCAATATCATATTCATTGTAAGTCCCTTCTCAATGCTGAACGGAATCATTTGCTGATCAATGCAGTTAAGAACAATTTCCAGGTGCCTCAACAAAATCAGCCAGTGCGCGGGTTAGACTAATTCATGGAAGTGTGGCACACGGAACCTGTGGAACCTAAGAAAGGACTGTTACTAAAACTAGTCGAATCGACCAAGCTTACTAGTCTGAATGATCACTGGTTGCGATTCATTTAACGGTGATTATCGTCTGAATTCCTTTGTTTTCGGTTAAACTTCCGATGCTCTTATCATTTCCGGTCGACTTCTTAACAACCTGAGCGATTTGCTATCGCCGGCGATCGACTCTTGTTATTGGGTATTTGTAACAATAAAAAAAATTTCAACGTGTTACCTGTTGTGATGTATGTAGGTCGTTGTTTAATAGGGATACCTTAAGGTATACCGAGTTTTAAATGGGTTTGAAAACCGATAATGCTGAAATATGCACCACAGAAATGACGTAAGTGATTTCAATTGGCTAAAGCAATGCATTACATAAATTAGACCAAATCTGATTCGCTAAAGCAGAGCATTACATCATTTAATGCAAGTACAATACACCTCCCTCTAGTCAGATAGGCATACGATAAGAGCTATATAGAGGGGACAAAAGCATCAAAATTTTCATGACTGTCAATTAGGGCGTGTTAATCAATGTTAGGACCGGTGCCCAGTTTGACCTCTTCTGAGAATTGTTTTAGCGAGTTGGTCATTTTGCAAAAAATAGGGTGTAGTGGGTACCATGTGGTAAAAATCAGACATCTTTAACCCACTGACTCCTGGGAGTTCCCCATAATTGGCGAGTAAAATCGTCTGGCTTCAGACGGAGTAAGGCTGGCTTTGGCCGGTTTAGGCGTCAAAGGTGTTTTTTTTTTTTCTGTTTTTTTCTTAATTTCTTTCTGAAATCATCTTCTTACCTCACCAAAACGTAGCTGTATTTCTTTATATTATTAGAAATGAAATACGAATTTCAGCAATTCAATGCAGCAAGGTCCTTCTCTGCCTTCACTCGGTTACCCAAGATGACAGCCGTCGCATGTCGCTACATGCAAGCATTGTAACTATACATGGAAAATCATCAATTTTAATCAGTACACTTGGGCAGTTTAACCTTTCAAATTGTGACGGGACGGATTTTGTAGACACAGCTTCAGTGTTTTAACTTCTTTATTCCGGCATGGCACTTCAGCACTCTACGGTTGCCGGCATCCAACTCTCTCTAGCTGTCCTAAAAATTGGCGTTTATATTTGTGCTCTTGCTTAGCTACGCTTGGTCAAATTGCAATACATTTCCTTTGAAGAGTAAAGGACAATGAGATAAAAGACCGCAAAAACGTCGGTTTCCGTAGCTATCAGTTTAACCAACAATTTAATTACCCGAATTCAGCTAGTGTTTCAGCTAGTATTTACCACAAGCTTTTCCGCCTTTGTTTCTAATAGTTTTAAGATCACGTTTGTACAACTTTTCAAGCTCTTTGACCACCCATGGCTGTTTTTGGCACCGAAAGCTTACTCTCGGAAGACCTTTACTCAGACGAGTCTTGTAACCTTCCATCACATTCATTTATTCTACTAGTTCAGGTGCTACGCCCGGGTCACGTAACTGTTACGCCCAGGTTGTTATGCTAGCTCGTGCTGGCTAACCGCAAGGAAAACTAACACTACAGATAACTAGCATAGCTAACTAACGTGGTCGGTCTTAGAACGTATCAGAAATAGCCGCTAAAACGGGCCTCGTGCTTCCAACAACATGGGCGGAAATTCGGCTTTCGCCTAAAGCATTTTCTCGTGGAAAATTACTTAAATTAGCTCTGACGGACGGCGTTGTTTGCGACACTTAACAGGGCGAAAGGTTGTCTAGTTAAAGCATGCTTGATAATATTTTAAACTATAATTTCATGATTGTTTTATTGTATGCAAAGTTTTCTAATGCATGCTGCTTCAGAACTTAGATTAACTTACGTAGGTTAACATGCTGCTTCCCCTGCTCCTGCGGACAAATGGGTTTTGTCTTTGATTCACACAGCTCAAACTAATGACTCTTAGCGGTGATTTCTTTTCACTCTTCCTTCTCTATTTCTGTGCCTTTTCCGTCAACTAACTGTTCGCCACCACACCCTTACTAACAATTTACTTACATTTATATCTTTACATAATAATTTATTCTTCAATTAACACTTACTGACAAACGTTTTGTGTAAACACGACATTTACAACCCTATAGTTACAATAGTATTTTCACAATGGAGGTGCAGCTAACGAAACAAAGAACAAGAGCGAAACAAAAAGGAATTTTGTGACACTTGGAAGCCCTGGCCTTGGTGTCTCAACCGCTTTTACCATGGGTTGCATCCACCCTTCCTTGGCGCCATTGACCAAAATTTTCCTTTTCACCTCTTCTATGCCGTCCAACGTAAGTTGTTTTTTTCTTTATCGTAGTAACATATGTGCATACCCCACGGAATCTGAATTAAGCTCCGATTGGGGAATTCAATTTTATGTGCTTCAGTATTTAAAACGTTCCTTATATAACTCCCACACTATCCCCAACTTTCTGTCGACATTCATGAGAGCGCGTTAAGCCACTTGGCAACGGTGACGGAATTCTGATATTGCCATGAAAGGAAAGGTTTAGTTTGGAATCCTTTCCGCCCACCATGATTGACACTATATTAAACCTTACATCTGAAACTATTTGATAAAGCTGGCCGTTTGAGAACTGCAAGTTTTAAAGGTAAGGAGTATTTCCTACGTTATTTTTAGATCTTGTGTGGTTCTTGTGTGTGTTCCACTATGAACATCATTGCATAGAACGAATATTAAAACCGACCTGTTTCTTGTGAACCAGTCTGTTCAGTCGTCCCAAAACATTTTGTGAATCAAACAAGTTTGTTCAATTTGCCATTGTGCCAAAAAGGTTTGCGAATCGAACAAGTGTGTTGAGGCGGCCATTGTGCCAAGAATTTATCAATCGAACCAGTCTGTTTAATTGGCCATCGAGTGAGCACCCGCTATTAGGAACTCCAACGCCATTTCTCCCTATGTAGGAATCAAAAACGTGAAAAGGACATTACGAATTAATGACATTTCTCCCGACAAGATTTCCATCGCGAGTTTACTTGCATGAAGAGCGATCACATTAACCGTGCGCCAGGAATGCTGTTTACCACAAATCTTGGTGTTTATTTCTAGGACGTCGGCTGCATTTTACAGTTTGATGCAAAGAAGCGAAAATGTTCTTTTCTGGCTCATTCTTGGAGTGGATGAAGCATTCATTTGGGGAGCACGGTTAGATGGAAGTTGCAGGCCGCGAACGGTGGTGATTTTACAATCATTTGAATTTAGAACAAGACGCCTGGGGCATATAAACGGATGCATACTATTCGGGATGTACTGATTGTGTTAAATGAAATTCTGTCACAGTTTCATGTTAAAGGTTAATGCTTGCAATCGACATCTTCATCAGACAAGCAATGTGCCAAGCAAAATTTTTGAGCGGACGAAGACAATAATGATTATAGTAAACACGAACTCACTCAACATACGTATGCCCATTCTAAAGAGTTTATTTAACTCTAGCTATCTTAACAGTGAAATTGTCTGTTACAATAAATAATTTCTAGTTAAACTACAGGCTTATCTTTCTGGTAGCCTCTCGCCATTTTACAATGCTTACCCGTAGTTGGAGGGTGTGAATGGGGTTAAGCGACAAGCAACAAAGGGCCAAAAAATATTACTGACTACGGACAAAACGAGGAAAAAAATTACCGGCTAGCGACACAAAAATTAACTGGAATTTACCTACAATCAGCAAAGATCTAAAATTGTAACCGAAACCCGACAAAGTAATGAAAATTTAACCGTCAACCGACATGTGGACCCCCCATTCAGACCCTGTAGTAGTAGTTCACTGTGAGATCGATCGTTTAGATAAGAGGAAAACCAGTTATAAAGGACTTCTCTGGTTCCGTAAAGTTTAAGTATCTGCGGTAAGATTGAGTGACGGACTGTGTCAAACACTTTCTTTAAGTCTAAAAACACACTGCAGGAAAAAGCTTCTTGTTAATATTAAGCTGAATGCTATTGACTGTATTAATAAGAGCATGTTGAATATATATATATATATTTTTTTTTTCCCGGAAGCCATACTGGCAATGGTACAATTAATTGTGTGTATCTAGGAACGATTTTAGGCAATTGTACACATTAGATTCTCAAAGATGCGATTTAAATACTGACAGAAGTGAAATTAGCCTGTAGTTATTTGGGTCCAATTCATCCTCATTCTTGTAAACTGGTTATGATAACGTCAACAACTTTCAACTTTAAAGGGTAAGTGCCACTCTCGATTGACCTATTAATAATTGTGACCAGGGTCTTAGAAAAAAGATGACTAGCAGCTTTCAATGGATTGTAACGAATTTTAAAGTAATGGGCTTTTTTTCTTTTTTAATGACGCCACAAAGGTAAAATGCAAGGGAAGTAGAATGGAGTTATTGACGTCATCTCAAGGTTAGATTTGTGCCATGATGCAAGTGAGGCCACTTTTGTTTACTTTTTGTCAATGGTGCAGGTCATTAATTAAAAGCGGATATAGAAAATTATATAAGGAGTTTGTAAAATCACCACCAATGTAATCACAGCTTTTTCAAATATTTAAGAATTTTGTTGTAATCACGATGAACAAAACGTTTTCAGCTCTCTAAGCTATTTGTGAACGAAATGATATGTGACTTATTAGAATAATAGGAATCCACATTTTTAGATCACATCCTGGTAGCCATCGTCGTCGTTTTTGCTTAATTTTAAGGACCTTAAGCAAGGACGACGATTATTTAACGTTACTGTAATAATTTTGTAATTACTCCAAGTCGCTCGGCTTTTGAAATGTTAGTTCACAATCCAAGAGTAAAATTGGCGAGAGCGTTGTGGATATTAAGAGAGAAAATTGAAAAGTCATAGTCAGGTGCTCGCGTCCTCCACCCAATCTCAAATTTGATCATTTCACGTACGTCATTTTCAAGACGAAAACTGCAAAGAAACGTATCAAATGTAAAAGGCACGTGCAGGGGTTGCATAACTATTGTTTATTCTAATTAAGGACGGTGCCTACTATTGTTATTGCACATACGATCTGCGCATCTACAGATAAAGAACTCGGATTCCTATTGGTGATGCTTACTAATGCAGGGATATTTTTTACGCGGTTGAAAAGTATGTAGAGAAAGTAGATCTTAGTAAGTACTCTTGGTATCCAAAAAGAAAATTGGGGGTAGCCATGCCTTCTTTAGAGATAATCGAGCTTCAATTTGAGAAAGAACGCCATACATTGCTTTGTATTTAAGAGCCTTATACAAATATTATTCATGAATTATCTTCGAAAAATGCGTGGTTACCCCCCCCCCCCCCCCCCCCGATTTTCTTTTTCATTTCAATAACACTCGGGAAGATCTACCTTTCTTGCATAATAATAAATTAGGGCAAAAATACCTTTGAATTAGTAGGCACAGTCCTTAAACCTATTTATATGTGGCGTTCTCGTAGCCGTAAGCTCCCTTTTCTCTGCCTGTATCTGACGCATGTCTTATCTCTTGTAAGAGAGTTCTGTACAGAGCGGAGGGAACTGTGCCTTGACGTGAAGCTTCCATTTTTAGGACATAACAATATCACGTGGTCATTTGATTAGTGTGTTACTACAAGCAAATTGAATAGGAATTAATTTACCCTGCCATATCAGAATACGTAAGAGGAGTGTAACAACACGATGAAAAATGGCCAGAGAAATTAATTTTACAATCGAGACTGAGTTGAGATCGATTCGAACCCTATATATGTGGTATGTGTAATTGAGACGAACGGGTCCCACCTAGGCAAAAACTTGCTCAGCCCAGTTTTAACGGATTCCACTAAGGACGCGTTCTATTGGGATCAACCATTTCAACCGCAAACCCGTTTTAGATTTCCCAATAGAACACTTTTCCCGTTTTCAGTTGAAACGCGGTGACTCCAGAGAATATTCATTACCGAACTTCCTCGCGTTTAAAAGTTGAGAAAAAACACCTTGGCTGGAGCCCGCGGCCGAATTAAAAAAAAAAAAAAAAAGCACGCGAAAACGACAGGGGTCGGTGCCCACGCTTTTTCAACAGTTTCAACCTAGTTTGATGCCGGTTGCAAAAGTTTCTCAACTCAACCAACCTAAAACGGTTGATCCCAAAAGAACACGACCCAGGTTTAAGACGTATTGTGCTGTTTCTCAAAATATTCGCTCTTTTTGCTCCAAATCTTAAATAATTACCTTGATTACATGTCCATTTAATTAATTTAACCTTTGGGATGAATTTTCCATCGAAAAATTGGTAATTTGGGTGGTTTTTGGCCAACAGACGTTAGTTATTCGCAGTGCAATCTGTCTCGTTGCCGTAGTAACGGGTCGCAAATTTGACACCTTTATCTAATCATCATATGACACATCGCGAAACGGACTACTAAAAAAAATCTAAAAATATTTGTGCCTGATCAGTTTTCCGTCAAATTTATTTCCAAGAAAGCAAATTAAATGAGGAATATTTTTTTTTGCATCAAAATTTGTAATCAACGTTAAAATGACCAAATCCGTGTGGAAAAATGATTTTGTTATTTCATTTTCTATTTTTTTCTTGTATACTTTCTTTTCATAAAATGCTGTTTTAGCTCTATTTAGGAAAGTTATATGTTTTTGAGAAACGTATTGTCTTAGCTTTAAAATGATGTATTGCTTTTCCCCTAACTTTGAATACTTGTTGAGAAAAAAAAAAATTCTGTGGTGGTGATTTTTGTGCACGGGTTACGCGACAGAGAAGAGTTGCAATCCTCTCATAGACAGAAACAAAATTCAGGCGGTTTTAACGGGATTCGGAATCATTACCTTTGCGATGGCGGTGAAATGCTCTACCAACTTAGACACACAGTTGGGAGCAGGTCAATTTGTTGGGCTCATGTGTTGCTGTGAAAGTTGGTAGAGCATTGCACTGGTATCGCAGAGGTCAAGGGTTGGAATCCCGTTGATCGAAGCCGCCCGCGAATTTCTCGGGTGTCTAAAAATACAATTGCTTAAATTTTCCTGGTAAGTGCGAGGCTCACTTTAATCTTTAGTTTAACATACTGTAAAATAGTCCATGTTGGGATTTCAATTTCTTCTTGGAGGTATTGATAAAAATTGGTTCTTGATTATAGTTGGAAAACAAGGCAATGGAAAATATGTTTTAATCTTCTTTGAAAAGTGAACAAATAAACAAAAAAGGAACAGAAAGACTCCAAGCCCAGTTTAACCGTCCATCCACAACTGACGTGCAGGCAGTGCTCGAGTCTCGGCTGTCATTACAGTCAAAAGTCACAATTATTTCTCGTACAGAAATTGTCTATTAACATGATATTATGAGTTGACATAACAGTTCAGTTGCTCCGAGAGGTTTTCCCCGAGTACTCCGGTTATCCCCTTTGCGCAAAAACCAATGTCTGATTAATTCTATGTGCAGTAGTGTTCCAAATTAGTGTCCGGCGCTAGACGATGCAGCGACATTTTGTAATTTTTGGGGCTTGTCCACCAGGCTTTTGTTGCATTTGTTCCATACATCAGAGCAGTAATCGAAATGTGCCTGAATTAACGAGATGGAAATAGATAGCGAGGTCGAGGCTGGGTAAAAGGTCGTATGCCTTTCAGAGTCCCGATGAAGTATGCAATTTTTTTCGTGAATTTATTTCTGTTCTCGCTTTTGAAGTTTTCGGGGATTCATAACCAGTCCATCTATATCAACTATTCACAAACTATGTAATACTGTGTCACTTAACGTCATATACGCGCAATGATGTGTCTTCAGCATTTGCCCTCAGCATTTTTTTCTTCACAGCTAATTAATACCCCATGTTGTAGTGTAAAGTGTTACATCAAGAAAAAGCCAAGCCAACATTGAAATATTTACATATTTCAGTGCTAGAGAACAGTGGACTTCCTTTGATGCTGTCCTTTCTTAGGTTTTTGCACAAAGCATTGGTTCTGGTTGGCCTGCCGTTTAAAAGGACCAATACCCTCCAAAAATACTTGCAAAGGACAAAGCTTATTTATTCGATTTAAACTCATTCCACACCAATCGAACGCAATCCCCGGATGGCGCAATTTTGGCGAGATACGCGTGCGTTTCTTTTGATTAATTACGATAATCTCATCTCAAAGCTTTTTTGTGTGTATCATTAATAAGTAATCACATGCTTATTAACTGTTTTTTGATTTTTACTGCTTATGAGCTGAGCTCAAATAAAATATCTGCTGCCGATGCAGAAGAAGAAGAAGAAGAAGCAAAAAAAAAGAAGATATAATAATAATAATAATAATAATAATAATAATAATAATAATAATAATAATAATAATAATAATAAATGTTGAAATATCTGCAATCTCGACCACAGAAGTCTTCTTTTGACTGAAGGCGAGAAGAGCTCTGGGGAAATTTGAGACAAAGTGTCTTCTCATTGCTTTTCGTGGAGGACAATCAAACTTGTCTTTATTGGTGCATTCATGTTAGCACGGAGAGTGAGCAGGCGCCGTGAGGTTCAAATAGCCATTTTTTTTGGCTATAAAAAACCCATGGCGTATATTCTCCTACATAGAGTGTACTTCTTAGAGCTTTGAGTCGATCCGAGCGTTAATTAGTAAAGTCATCTAGCATGACAGTTCCCAGCGTTTCTCCTCAAATTATTATGACGTTTGTAACCTGACTCTTCGATTAAACACAAACGGTTGGGAAAAATTGTCGGATGTTCAAACACTCAAGCAACTTATAGGTAGTCGAGTGTTCGATCTTACTGTAAGAAAATATGGAGTTTAATGTGCGGACAAAGGGCTTCAACAACCATTCGATTTTGATGAATGTTGATTACTGGGAAAGAGGAGGAAAGGGGGGGGGGGGGGGGGGAAGGGGCTTAACGGCCTCAAAACAGTATCGAAATGTGATTCAACAAAGCTTTTGTGGTGGATACGTCGATGAGAGATCGAGTAGTGCGCACGCGCAAACCTACTGATGGTGAAAGAGGGTGGCAATTGGCTTCAACTTTATTTAACATTTCGCTCGCAATAACGAAAGAAGTGTTAAATGGCTCTTGCAGCAAAGCTTAAAATTCATTCAGCATCGATTGAACTTCGATTCAACATATTTCAACACGATTGAAAGGGGTGCCAAACGTTTTCAACACTGCTGTTCAACAAAACGGAACGGATGGTTGAAGCAGGTTTAAAAACGTTTGACGGGGCCCTTACGAGGTGGCAATCTCTTTAAGCAGTAATTTCAATTTGATTGGTCAAAAAAAAAGGAAAAACGATATTCAGACAAAAATTGTCAGTCAGCTGCGGACACCAGGACACTAACTTGCAGTGTCATTTATGTCACCTGATCAGCTCGAGTTCTTAGCTCTATGATTTCCATGCACATTGCTTGAAATGCAAATCTGTCATCTGGTTCAGTTACGATAAAATCCATGAGTTTTTCATGGCCCATATCCTTATCCCCAGCTTGTTCATCCCCCATTTACTTAAAATAATACACGTTAAATTATTGGTATTAATATTAATTTTACCTAACAGTTACCTAGGAATTTTTATATACGATAATAAGTATTTCATGAATGTATTTATAGCGCAAAAGGCTTGCGCGCGAGGAGCACCATAGTAAAGAATTAAGCAACGGAGAACGTTTTCCATGTTTCCGTAGCCTCATCTAAATACCAGGGGGAGTTGGGAGAATTCGGAACAGGTATGCAAACCTGAGACGCAGTCGTACTATCCTAATTATTTCATAAAATATGGTAACCCATCGCCACGACGTCATCGACCGTCCGTACGTCCGTCCACTCCTCTATGTATGACAATGTGACCAGTATCACCCTAGTTTATAGCAGATATCTTTGATATTGGACAGCCATGTTATGACCAATTAACACTTGTCAAAACAAGGTATCTGCTGACCGCTATCAGGTGACCATATTGCCGGCTCAAGCTTAGGGCTTACTGAGGTCAGCTGTTTTTTTTCTTTTTTTTTGTTATTTTAAAGTAGGCTGCTGACCAGGTACTGGTTTTCGATTGGATTGCAGGTTCAACTCAGGTTAGATAACCTAAACACAAACGAGGCTTCATTTTTCGCGCGCTTTCTGTGACTCGACGCAGCTACACGGCCATACTACATCAAGTTTAGTTCTTACGCAGTCAACGCTTTTTGTGTCCAGGTGGAAAACGGTTTCTTTCTGCATTTTTCGCTGGTTTCAATCCAGTTTGACATATCATGATAGCTGTGGTCCACACTGGTGGCTATGCAGTTATTCAAGTCAAGCATCGACGGGATGTAAACTTAAAGCTGAGTGTTTATTTTTTATTTGCTTATAGCTGCTTTTTTATCTGAAATACAGTTTTTGGTATATCTTTAGAAGCTCTGATAAGGTCACATGATCCCTGGAGGACCTGTTTAGAACAGAAACGAAAGGAGATTGAAATAGAGAGACAACAGCAAAAACCGAATACAAGTAATAGCTTATATTAAATGCGGATGCGCTATTTAAAGTGGATGCGTATTTAGCAAAAAAGTGGTTCAATCGGTTTTTCCTTTGTCTAGGAATGAAACTCGAATTTTTTATTGTCAACTGGAAAAGTTGATTTGTTTGTTTTTCTCTAAAATGCGAGCGAACAAGTGCTTTTTTAATCCGTTTTCCCAACTGGCCGGTTTAAGATGTACCTCGATAGTGACAAGAACATTTTGCCCTTATATTATAAACAAGTAATCGCAATGAGTTCTAGTAAAATTAGGGGGAAATTTCACAAGCTTGTGTTTTTAGGAATTTGTTTAAAGCATCTGAAGGTAATTTAGTGTTGGAGAGGATCTTGTCTGAAATTCGTTCTTTCTTGGTTGCATGGACGCATTTTGCCTATTCTTGTTCCAAGCCAAGTTGGCGTGTTTCAATGAATACATCAAAATGTAAATGATTTCGTTTTCAGCTCTAGGTATAGTCTTTACTGTGGAATCAAGTACATCAGAATTTTTTTTTTTAACCTTTAACTGACAAAATTGTTGTTGTTTTTGTTGTTGTTGTTATGGTTTCTAATTTTAGCGTGATTCCTATTCACTGGCTATTTAACAGTTGAGTTTGAAATGCCCTTTTTCCTTCTTTATTTGCTCGTTGAGGGTGTGCTTGTTTTCTTTTAAAACTCACGCGGTTCAAGAAAAAGTCATTGCCAAAATAATGAATTCCACAGTAAATTTCCCTCAAAAAAACGAAATCGTGCTCATCGCTTCATGATTCATGCGATATCGGTTTTTAGTGTAAAATTAATCGTGGAATTCACTAGTTACGCAATGAATTTTGTTACCGAAGAAAGCATAGAAAATGATTTAATAAAGCAGCAACCGGAAAGACCAAAACGTGGACAATTCAAAACCTTTTATTTTCACCAACCTTACAGGCAGTAAGAATAAATAACCAGGGAGCTTGGCTTTTAGGCTTCGTTAAATCTATATATGAAATGAAATAGTCCAGTAGCCATTTTTTGTAATCCATAATTTGATATAGTGGTTGGGATACCTGCGCCGTGATTGAAGAGCACTATATTATTTTCACTAAAAGCACCCCTGAGGATACACGGTAACCTTAAATTGATTAAGGGGGATCCTCGGTCTTTGGTCTTTGTTTCATACCCATCCGATGTATTAAGCCATGGAATATAAAGACACTACCTATAACATCAATTTAATTTTTGACATCTTTCGCTATTTATTGCCATCAATTCTTATGGCTAATCCAAGACCGAAAGCTTTAACTTTCATACCGTTTTTTAAAGCCTATCATTGACTCCATGATAACCTAACTTCGATGAAAAGGAATTGAAATAAAGGAATAAACCTTCAAAGCTTCTTATTAGACACCTTAAGATACCCCGATTCTCACGCACGGGTACGGCTAGCGCCATTTTCAACTCATGAAATGATCACGTGACCACGTCCTTCCCGTAAAAGCTACACGTTTTCCCGGGGTAATCAGTGGTCTACACGTGAGTTCGCGCCCGGTAAAAATGGAGAAACGGGTAAGTTTTTACGGTCTTTAAGTTTGCTTATTTGACCAGAATAGTATCCAGATTCTTACCAAAACATGCGATGACTGAGCTGTAGCCTCTTCGCGAAATTTTAGTTGAGACACATTTGAAATAGACTTAAAATACAACAGGTCATGAACCACGATGAAATAAATCTAAATTCAAATTACATAAATGTTTTCGGCTTATTTCGGACCATGTTCAGATGGCAAATGAAACACGATATAAAACATAATCGTAATAGCCAACCTTATCTTCTGAGTCTCCATCTTGCTTCACATCGTACCTGGTGTTACCCGGTGTATCTTTAGTTCGATTGGTTTTCCATGTAACCGAGTACGGGTACGGGTAATCCTACCCATACCCGTACCCGGAACCGGTCTATTTAAACCTCTCTATTAAGGGCAAAGTAAGCGCGCAAGTATTTTGAAGGCCATTGCACTCCTTTTCTGATGATGATGATAAGACGCATATTTAGTCGTAAAATTTGCTTTAATGGCCTACCTGACAGACCATCTGGTCACCTTACTTGCAAAACTCTTTCACCAAAGCGGAACGATACAAACTGTCGAGATTTGGTTAAGCTGAAAGCGAAAATTCATATTCTACATTCCTCAACCACGAAAAGGCTGTGTCAATCTACGTGCGTGCTAGCGTCACGCATTACAATGAATCGACTGGAAAATTATCCTGAATAGACAACTTGGAAGTAGGTGTACAATTACAACGATTTAAAACATCGTTTGTGGTTACTTTTATTTCATTCGCATATTGGTAATGCCATACAGAAAATTCAGTCCTGCTCCTGTCGCCTACAATTTAGAAGACTCGAAACATTGTATAATTCGTAAGTGTTTCTTTTCTCGCTTTGGTCGTCTTGCAACAGTTACGCGTCACTTACGCGACAGCCCCTTGAGATTTCAGGACTTATGACGTATATGCCGCGTAACCACTGTAGAAATGTTGATAACTTAACCGGAAAAA
Source organism: Montipora foliosa (assembly GCF_036669935.1). Lineage (NCBI taxonomy): Eukaryota > Metazoa > Cnidaria > Anthozoa > Scleractinia > Acroporidae > Montipora > Montipora foliosa. The sequence continues at coordinate 15,696,011 of NC_090881.1, forward strand.
AGCGTGTTTCTCAGCCCGGACGCAGGTTTTGGTTTGCTTGATTGCTCAGAAGACACTAATGCAAGTCAAATATCATTTCTGGTTCTTATTTTTGAATTAAAGGTATTCTAACGCTTTAATAAATGACATCAAGTAGAGTTTTACATTTCTCTCCAGCCTACCGCCTCACGCCCTTTGCTCTCCTGCCTGTCCTTTGTATCTGAGCAACATAATTATGACACTAGAAGTGCATCCTCTCAGCATCTAAAACCTTGTTTCATTAGAATGAATATTAGGAAATTTTGTTCAACAATTATTGGATGTTATTATTGGAATGATATCCCTAGATCTCTTCGTGAGAAGCCAACCAGACAATTATTTAAAAAGGCGCTCTATCGGCATTATCTTGCTCGGTATTGATCACTCTCATATTTACATTTACATCTTATTTGTACTGTTTGAATGTTTTTTTTTACCTGTTTCCCCAGAAGTAAATTTTCTATCTTTTTTTCCCAAATAGAAATGCAATTTATTAAAGGGGCATGTTATTAGTTAAGCTATCTTGTGCTTGGCATGTTGTATAATAAAGGGATGTCTTTGTTTTGAAGGAAATGGAGGAAATAAAAAATTCAAAAAATGCAATACTTCCCAAATGGGATTTTGGGAAAGCTAGCATCCGGTTCGTCATTTGAAACACTTTATACAGATATCGAACTCAAGCAATCCTTCAACAGAATTTATTTCAACTTGTTAACATTTAAAAAAAATGGAAAAAAGGTTGGAGCATATGGGTTTTTAAGAATCATTTCACTTAAAAATAGTCGAAACAGTGTGCTCAAATTTACTTATGCAATCATTAAACTATTTGTCTCAACTTAAAGGCACACAGGTTTCTCGACCGTTTGTTTTGTTATGAACATTCGCATTGCTTATCGTAGTGACCTGATTGGATGAATTTCAGCTTTACCGCGCGGAATTCTAATATGTGACAAATGTTCCTCGACAAGCAATACCTGCATGGTGAACTTGGGCCTTTAAGACACGAGAACAATTTATCAAGCAAATTCTTGAATGTGATAGCTTAGCTTGGTACTCTTATACCCCGAGGAACAGCATCGACATCTACTGACTCGAACGTAAACAATCAATAAACCATTTCTTAAACCATCTAAACGCAACCTATACAGCGTATCTATCAATTAAAACCTAAAAAAAAAAAAAACACTTAAATTTACTTTGTTTCAGAATTTTCTAAAATTCCCTTTGTTCGATTTTTTTTGCCTGTGATCGTTGCCTAATCATCAACTAACAAAGTGATTGGCTGTATAATCCTAATTCTTTGATAGTCCAACCATACTTTGCTCTTCTACATCATCTACCCGGCGGTCAGATCAGTGACATTGGCATACATTCTTGTATCGTACTGACTGAGGTTTACATACGTCTGCAAAAGAAAATATTTATTGTCTTTAAGTTACTTGATTATGTGAGCCAACCACCTCATACAACGATAGATTATTTCGAACACTCAAGAAAGCCAAGAAGGATCGAATAAGAAGTATTTGCTAGCAAATAGGATTTTTATGCTTTTTCATAGTGCTCTCTATCAACTGTTTACATGTAGTACTTTTCTGTATGCATAACCACTTTTCTGTGTATGCCAAGGGGTAGGCAATTCGGCAATTAGTAGTACCCCCTCTTCGTTGTGATATCATGCACGTGATTAGACTGACGCGTCCACTCATCTCTGCGTCTCTTCGAGGCAACAAGATTCTTTTTTAACCCCACCTCCTCCCCCTCTCCTTACGCTTATCTCCAAGTTGTTATGCATAATTTTTGGTGTTTTGTAGCCCCCACCATTACTGGGGCTAATTAAACTTGATGGTGAATTCATTAAAGCGGCTATGAGCAGCTGCCCATAGCCAATTTAGTCCATCCAATGTCTTTGTGTTATTCTAAGGGGGCCCCCGTAAACGAGTTTCAGGAAAAGCGTCCTAGCCTTCTGTAGATGGAATTATATTTTTCGCACATGGGAAAGCATAAAGGGCAATTCGCAAGTGGCTGTGAGAATAATACGATTAAAAAAGAAACCGAGATGACAGTGGAAGACAGGTTAGGTTCGTCAGGAGCAAACTAATTCATTAATCCCCACAATCCTCCCTTTATTATTTACCTTGTGATTCCTTTCCATATCCTTTGTTGTTCTCCTCAACTTTTCAAATGTAGGTCGATCACTTGGGTCTTCTTCCCAACATTTCATCATGATTTCATACCTAAAATTTTGCAGGGAACGTGTTTTCAAGCACTACTCATTTCCTGATTATTCAGTACCACAATTGAGATGAAAGTTATTTACAGTTTGCTATCCACATGTCTTGGCTTAGGCATCCTGTATCCTTCTTGGATTTTATTCGCAATGAGCCCGGCGTTTGTGTCCGGGTATGGCGATCCACCTATAGGTATAAAATTACAGTCTCAATAAAGTTTGGTACGAAATTTGTGAAATTTACATAGTTATCGCCATTGATTGTTAAAATATTCCCGGTTATACATTTGCACATTTTTTGTCAGTGGACCACCTTTTTAAATTGAAGCTTACCAACAGTCAGGATTTCATAGAGTAGGATGCCATAACTCCACCTTCATTAAAGGAGTGAAACAAATAAAAGAACAAAATGAGAGGGGAAGTAAGGAAGTATGCATTTCAAAAATAGAACAATCATTGGAGGAAAGAAGCTACAGCAAACAAATAACGCAATTTAGGTCGGCTGCAAAATGCTTGGTAGATGACAACAACAAATCCCCAATGGAAACGGAATTTGACTTTGTACTGAAACGGAAACACTTACACATCACTTTGTGTCGTGTATATGCCGTAAAGCAAGGCCTCGTATGCGGTCCACTTGACAGGTAGTCGACCCTATATACAGAGATCATTACGGTATGCTGTTAGTAAAAAATAACAATATATCTGGTAGTTTTGCTGTGCAAACAAGTTGACCGTAAACTGCGACTACGTTTTTTCGCAGTAAATGAACTCTTTTTGCAAGGCAAAGTTTACTTGTAGCCTTACCGGACTTTTTCTGGTATAAATGTTTTCCTGGTCCACATTCCTCGCCATCCCAAAATCTGTCACCTTGCATCTCTCTCCTTCCCCAACAAGAACATTTCTCGCCGCTAAGTCGCGATGGACAATCTTAAAGAAATTGCATGTGAATATGTACTGCAAAGAGACTCCGTTATGGACAAGCATAACTCCACTGATCAAAAGAGTCTTACCTTCCAGAAATGATAAAGTATTTTAAGTGGGGCTTGATATCGAGTGAGTTTGATCGTAGCACGAGTCAAGTTCGAGCCCGAGTCAAGTTCGAGTCACGAGTCAAGTTCGAGTCAAGTTAAATTTTCCTTTTTTTTTAGTAGTTTTCTTTTCAATTGCTGTGTGAAAATAATGTACCAGAGGTAATTAGGCCTAATTAGGTCTTTTTAGGGCTAATTAGGCCTAAAATTAGCTTTAATGAATGTTTAGGGTACTTTTCTTTAGGCCTGATTAGCCCTAAAAAGACCTAATTAGGCCTAATTACCTCTGGTACATTATTTTGACACAGCAATTAAAAACAAAGCTACTAAAAAAAAAAGGAAAATTTCACTTGACTCGAAGTTGACTCGTGACTCGAACTTGACCCGGGCTCGAACGTATTAATATCAATCATCTACAATTTAATTGACATTAGTTTGAGACCTTTAATGCAGACTCATCAGTGAACAGCGAAAGAACAAAATATTTTAAATTACTCATGGCATTAAAATACCTCTACAGGTAGGACACAACGGATTTATTATTTTTATTATTATTATTATTATTATTATTATTATTTATTATCGTTATCATTATCATTATCATTATCATTATTTATTATTATTATTATTATTATTATTATTATTATTATTATTATTATTCAGTTTGGAGACGTCTGAAGAAAAATCCATAAGTTAGTGATGAGTAATGGTAATAAGACTGAGTAAAGTCCAATTGTTTAATATGTCTTAATATGATTTGACTTGATTTTTGCACGACCCTACAAGCTATCTAGCTTAAAAAAGAAAAAAAAAAGTTATATTATTCTTTGGTCTGTAATCATATGAGTCATGACAAAATCGGAGGACCGCGCAGCTGGAGTCCTATTTGTTTATGACGAGTATGATTACAGACCGAATTGGACAAAGCGAAGTCCTATTATCAATTAATCATTAAATTTACAATTCCCTAGAAAAGAAGAAGAGCCACGTTATGAAAGGAAGGGAAAATTTGCACTAAAAGACTAAGAAAGGTGAAAAAATTGTACAAATTGCACATTAAGGCCGTTCTGAAGCTATTGACTCAGCTTTACAACATTGTACTTTGCAGAAAAAACTGCCCTGTTTAGCATTCCAGCTGAAAAGTTGTTCTGCGCCGTTCTGCATTTTTCATGCATGGTTGCGTTTTTTCACTGACGTAAGACTTGTTTTTCACTCGTCAATTAGCAACCATCCATCCATTAAATTTAATTGTGTTGTCAATTTGTTCAATACCAACTTGGCAAGTAAGTTATATTCACAGCTCTTTAAACTAAACTTAACTAAACTAAACTAAACTAACTCAGTATATGTCTGATTATTAAGCTGGTTGTAGTTTCGTTCACATAAATTATCAATGTAATAATGAAGATTGTGCAAAAGTATTTTCATGGTATTCCAAACATTTATTTCGCATTTATGCATGCTGACTGATGGCAATCTCCCCTTGTTGAACAAACCTTTTTGGAAGACAAGTAACACATCCCATCAGCAACCTGCCACGCGAATTTTATCAGCTGTTCGGAAGTCAGATTGGTCTCCGGTTGTACATCCGGGTTGTTATAGTAAGTGTCGTTTAGTCCTCGGCTCTTTCTCAGGTATCCTAAGAGGTCTCCACATGGAACATACTCGATCAAGACCATCAGTGGTTCTGTGGAAAACAAGGTTCTTGGTATAAAGGGTGTTCATATGTATCCTAGGAGATACTGGTTTCTGTAAGTACACTTTTAAAAGAATCCCAATCCTAATGAGTCACGTTTTAGACGATGCAGAATAAAAACGAAGCTACGTTGCAAGAAATCAACTGCTTGATGAACGTGACTCAAGATTCTTGAGTTTTCTTTTGCTTATTCTTTGGGCCTCTCCTCTGCTCTTTTTTTCTTTTCTTGAATCCAGTTTTCATTGCTATCCCACCTCGATCCACAACAAGATAGGCTTTGTTCATCTGTTAAATGAGAATTAAAAAACAACAACAACAACAATAGTAAACAAACAACAATTTATGGAGATTTACCGCTTTCAGTGACGCATCCGATAAGCTTGATCACGTGAGGATGGGGCTTTAGCTTCTTCATTAGCTCCAATTCTGATAACAAATCCTTTCTATCCGATGGAGGAGCATTGACTAGAAAGTAAGGACTAAAAACTGTCAACGGCTTCATTCGATGTAACAAACAAAGCAGTTGGTTAGGGAGGACAAAAATAGTAGTAAAACAGAAGAGTTTTCGAGTGTAAGTAGTTTGAGTTATTTGAGGTAACAGCAAAACAATGCAAGGAGCAAAAAAAAATTATATTTTGTGAGGATCTAGTTATGCATGGTTGTTGTTGTTAACGCCATTTCTTTTTTTTTTTCATTTAGCGTAAAAGTGTGGCCAGTAGGGGTTGGAAAGCTGTGTACTTATTTATTTCTAGTGTTTATATCCTCTGGTCACTGTCTCAACGCAAGCCGACTTTCTAAACTTTATAAAACTAGTTTACCGCTTCAGTTGTGTGCTTTTACAAGAATATAACTAGGACAAGCGGGAACCAAACCTTTCAGCATTTTTACTGCTACTGTTGTTTCCTCCTGATGTTCTTGTACGTTTTTCACTGTCGCCTGGGCAACCTGAGAAAAGGCTCCTTTACCGATGATTTTGATAACATAAACATCTTCTGGACTCACTTCCCAGTTTCTTCCAGACGGATGAAGTGGCATGTAGTATCCACTTCCTGCAGATGGAGTTGCGTAGTTTGCTGACTCCCTTGTGCTGAGATCACTAGGAAGCCCTATATTGTCTTCTTGCAAAGATACAGGATTCTGGTGATGATTAACCCAGAAATATGACAGTCATGCACTAACTAGAAACTAGAAAGCCAACTAGAAGTCTCTGCTCCTCTCGACACCGCACACCTTTTAACTGTTAACATTATGGCCTAATATCATTCTTTTACCTTTTTTTTTACTATGTATAATACAAATTGTGAGTGTAAATGCTATGGAAAGTGTGCATAAAGAATACTTCAATTGAATTGAATCACAAGTCAACTATTATTTTAACGGGTATTCCAGGGAAGGGCACAGTTGTAGCAGTGGTTACCCTGAAATGTGTTCGATATATCAGATATTCACACATGGCTACAAGGCTTTGTGGCTAAATTTAACATTCGTTTGTTTAGAAATCTTCCTTGAGACTTTTAGGACACAGAGCTGAGCGGTGAAATTTGACCACAAAGCCTGGTAGCCATGCCTGAATATTGAGTTATCGAACTGGGCCTATCCTACTAGCCTCTGTGCAGTTGTAAACTTGGTTGAAGTGAGATGTGTAAATACACTATATAGAGGAACAACAGGATAGTAGCCTTAAGCCTGCAGACAGAGAGTTTGGCGAGCATACGGCGAGAGTCGATGGACTCGACGCTTCGAAAACAATAATTAATGAGCCTGACAGACTATCAAAATATTGATAAAACGTCACATGCATGAGCTTAAACCCTTGTATGCTAATATCTTCCTTTCACATGTAAAGCCTTTGTTCGCAATCCAGAAGGACGCACTTTGTCAAATGGTTTTGGTGCCGTGTTTTATCGGGTCAAAAATACAATAAAACACTGCTGCTCGTTTTTTAAACATAATCAGACTTTCTTAATTAATCCAGGATTTACCTTATACACATCTATTCTTCTGTCGAGATCTTACTGACAACGTACCGCAGGTCTAACATCTCCACAACTGAGACACTGACGACGGCGTCTTTTCCATACAATCACAGATAGAACAATAATTATAATGACCAGGAAGACGAATAAGTTGGAAAAAATATGCAAAACAGCGTAAAAACCTGACGAAAAGAAAGCACAAAGGAACTTGTTATGAAGGTCCACAAATTTACTACTCAGAGCAATCGGTATTTGAATAGAATTCTTTCTTTCTTTTTCTGTTTTTGTTTTTGTTTTCTGGTATTCGGTTATGCTTCCAGAAAAGATAGTAGTAAATAATCGTTTAACTTTAGAAAATAGCATAGCAGTGCAAAGACTGAATTACATAATAAACATATACAAAAAAAGGTTTGAAACATATGAAAGCACTAAAGGTAAGTCCCTGGGCATAGTGCACAATAAAAGAGTTGGATCACTTATATAGATCAGTTTTACAACTTGGAAGTTCAAACGTTCTGCTCTTCTTCAAGCGTTTAAGCAAGCTTGCTCTCTGAGATACTTTGTGATAGTAGATGTGCTTGTGTTCAGAATTGGAAAATGCTCTTTTTGATACGTTTGCTTCCAGATTAAAACGAAACCCTACACTTGAAATTACGCAATGAAATATTTTCATATCTCAAGAGGGGACATTATTGTTCTTACCTTTCTGTCTTTCCAAAGAACTTGGAGTTACTGAGGGAGAAGGAGCACGATAGTAGTTAGTCCCAGTAGAGTATTTAATGGTACTTACATTAGGTCGCTTGCATACCTCTCTTATAATGCTAATCTATAAAGAATTGGTCTGTTTGTTGTCTTTAAATGAAAGATTTTGAAATGAAAGTTACAAATGGTTAAGGCAAATGCCGATTTTAACAGTTAGACTTACCTCCACTATATGGCAATTCCTCTATCTTTATGTTTTCTTTAGATACCAGACTTTCGCCATATTTGTTTGTTGCGGTCACAACAAATTCATGCTTTTTTGTATTTTCCACTTGGACAACGAACACACGGTTAGAGATGTCCTTTATTTCCCCAACGATTATCCACTTCTTATCACTTAAAATTCTTTTGTAGATGGTGTATTGGGTTATGCCTGCTCCGTTTTCTTCTGGTTCGTTCCAAGAAAGGGTTATTTTCTTGTCATCAATCTCAGCATTGACAATAACTACAGGTTCCGGAAAACCTGTAAATTAAAGTATGCAAATTGAGGTTAAAAGAAAAAAAAAACGAATAAAATTAAGCAAAACTCTCCTTGGCTGAGAAGATAAAGCCGAATCTCAAAAAAAATGTTCATACCTTGACCCAAGCATCATGACGTAGCCTTCTCCTCAAACGTCCCCTGATCATGAGGTTAAGTTGAGTATAACCCTATTCACTCCGATGACCAAATTTCCGAACAGGTGTGATTATGGAGCGATTAAGTACCTCAAACCCCAAATGAACATTTTAGTTACCCCATTACACATGACCCACAACGCAGGAATTAAACCCTCTTGGAAGGAGAGACAAAGCTCTTTGTTCTTGTAGTAAATTGCCCGTAATATTTAATTAACTTGGGTAAACTAATAATCAAGAGGATATGAGGAAGTTCATAAGTTTTCTAAGGCGAATCTCTCAGGCAGATATGTTTTTTTTAAACTAGTGGAAACGTGCCTGTGGCAAAGGCCATGCAAATTATTGGCATGTTAAGAACTGGCAGACTCTGTTGTAGGTATCACATAAACGAAACTAAAAGGTAGCTCTGCATAATGGTAACAGAAACACAAGGCCGCCTCACCAACCTTCCAAAGCCACAAGTTTCCCGGTATTCTATCCCCTTCGTAAACTATCTTAATGCTCGTTCTGTGACAGTCACTAGAAATTCATACACTTAATTTTTGTCCAATATTAGCATGGCACCTTGAAAGGTTCTTGTTTTTCCACGTTCTCTTCTGGTTTTCTTCCGTGTCGTTCTTATTTATAATTCGTTGGTACTGTAGTTATGTGCTGTTTAATGGGTGCTTTGTTGCTATGCGGTTCACTAGAATAGAGTTAATCTCGAGGATGCTTTAAAAAAATCACCCCTTTCTTCTTGTAGCCTGGAAACATTATTTTAAAACCGTGTTTCACTCAGCAGGTCTTCGTTATTTTTTCGCGAAAAAGGGTGCAAAAAAAAAAAATAATAAAAAAAATAAAATAAAATAAAATAAAATAAAATAAAATAATAATAATAATAATAATAATAATAATAATAATAATAATAATAATAATAATAATAATAATAATAATAATAATCATATCTTGGAAATACCCGGAATTCAGAGATTCGCTCTTACTAATAAAAGGTTGAAGAGCATTTTTTGTTTGGAAAAGGCTACCATTTTCTGACCCCATAAACATTGCTAAAGAGTTTCGAAAAAAAGTAGCCCAATACGTTAAAACTTAAAATATAGTGCGATGTTTACTTACCTCCCAACACAACAACTTTTCTGATATTCTTTTCCTTTCGCACACTTTCTCCATGCTTGTTTGTGGCAGTCACCACAAACTCATACACCTTGTTTCTATCCAATTTCACAATGACTTGACGCCTTGATGGGTCCATGATTACTCTTACTTTGTTCCACTCTCTAACCGTAACATTACCTACAATTCGTTGGTAGACTGTGTACTGGGTGATGGGTGCTCCGTTATTTTCTGGTTCAATCCACTTTATTTTTACGCTCACTTTCTTTGTTTTATTGGGAAGGTCTTCAATTTTCACAGCACCTGGGGCTCCTTAAACATGAAACAAGTTGAAAAATGCACAAGCATTAGTTGATAACAACTCTTCTTCCACTGAGAACAATTTTAACGTCAACATCGTGCCATTAGTTAATAGATCTAGTGGTGAACTTCATCAAGTGTTAACTTTTTTCTATGCTCTATGTGGACGGCGCATTTAATATGCTTTATCATATAACGTACCACTATTTGTCGTTAACAAAAGTGGACCCTAAATTGTGAAAAGTGTTTGAGGTATAGAGAAATTTGGGAAGAAGCCGTTCAAACGGTAACAGTCCCAACAATGCGCAAGAGCCAAATGAAGCCAAAAATGATTCCAATAATTTGTCAATTTGATGTCCTCTACATCTCGAACAGATTGCAGAAGACATGCATCTGCCTAAGAGATACAATTTACCCTACTGCCTTTGGTAAATCGATTGTGCATGGTATGGTTCACGATCATTATCTTTTACAGGAAGTGTTGTCAAGTATCTGTCTTACTGGGTTTTCTCGTTCGTCAACGGTATGAAAAAATAGTATGGACATGCCAGCCGTACATTTAGTAACTAGAGCTGAGGTCACAGATCTTTGACAGCAACGCCGGATCAATGCCCAATGTGTGGATAATGATTGAAACTATAGTATTTGCGTACCTTCATACTTAGTCGTCACTTGAATTTCCCTTGCAGTTCCTACAAACACCCTATTAATAGCAGAAACCCTCAAAGTATAATTTGAACTTCTGGTAAGACTCTCAACCAGATATTCACTGGTGGCAGCACTTCTGGTCTCATTTAGAATGACATTGACTCCATGTAGTATGATCAAATTGTACCCTGTAATAGGACTTCCCCCATCGTCAGTTGGCGCAGTCCATCTCATTATCAACGAGGAAGCACCGAGGTCATCGTCATTTGTCGTGAGGCTTGGCGACCCTGGTGGCTCTTCAAAAAAAAAATGAAGAAAGAGAATACCACAACAGCACATACATAGAAGACTGTCAAACATAAAGACGGCCAAATTTAAGAATACATTTTAGGGCCAGGTTTTCTCTATGCAAATGAGCGGAATTTCTTTGTTTCATTCAAGTAGAATTCACAGATGCTTGAGCGCAGAAAGGATAAGACCCTCACATATATTGTCGGTGCAAGGAATATTCTTAGACGTCCTAAAGAGACTGACTAACCTGTATGGCAATCATTCCAAACGAATGTACTCTAAAACTTCCAAGAAGGATAGAAACGCTTATCACCGAAGCCCTAAGATTATTAAAAAAAAAAAAAAATTATGCTAGCCTTTACCTCGTGATGAATAATGGGGATATTGAGATATTTAAATGTTCTTCAGTTTGTCCTAATTCTACTCTTGTTTGAAAAAGAAATTAGGTTAAGCCCACCGACTGTACACTTCAGGAAAGAGCTGAGCAAAATGCCTTGCAAAATTTTTTGAGATGTTGGCTTCATGCAAATGTTAGAAAAAATGTGAAGCATTCTAATGTAAGATTCAGGCAGAGCTTGCTCAATCTATCATCCAATGAAATTACATGCCCAGAACTAGTTTCTAACCGCATAGCTTGCAGTGCCAGATGGCGTTCAGCGGTATTCTACGCAAGGTCGTACTGCAGAAAAGACTTGTGTAATTATTGGAAACTGAAAATACAGCTATCGTTCAAAGGAAAATGTCGGGATTTCAACAACAAAGAGAAAAAACGGCAAAAAGTTATCTACCATTTTGATCCAACGTTTCAGCAATTTCTTCCATTGCCATTTCTCCTTTTTTTTCTACATTTAAAATCTGGCGATCTTAGGTTAAAAAGGCCCTGTTCTCCAGCCATAGGACTTTCCTCCAGTATGGCTTTGCTGAGAACACTATTGTCAGGTCATTTGACCGGGTCAAGCAACTTTACTGCATGGGGAGATTAACTAGGCTTAGCGAGGTACAAGGTAAAGGATGTAAATCACCTTATTTTATCATTGTTGACCCTCCTATCCACACAATATATAATAATTTAAGCTCTTGTTTTAGGGGGCTAGGTTGTAAACTGCCCAGCTTAATATTTTCTACTCTTTCTAATGTAAATGGACATACGCTGTCGAGATTGGGGCCATTTAAATTAGAAACATCTATAACGTCACCTTGTGTGCGTGACTCACATCAAACTCAATAAAGTTCAAAACATGAAAACGACATAAATGAATAAATAATGCCTTACACGAAGCCACAAAAAGTGAACATATAAATTATAATTTTAGAGTAGGACATTCCCAGGGTAAAGGTTGTATCAATGTTTGTAATAATTTAGTGTGCCAAAGAACCGCTCTATGGCTCAAGTGAACTGAAATACTGTGTCGTGGTCGGGGTCTGGTGAAAGCCATGCAATCCTAAGGTGTTCGGTCTTACTTTTATAGTTTTGGCAACGCTCTAAACATATATTGATTGATTGGTGTTACATTGGGAAATGGGCAAGGCTGCCATTACCAAGTGCTATACCAACACGACTGCACACTTTTTTTGTACTTCCTTACTTATTTGGTTCAGTTGCACCCAACGTGAATCAGCAGCACCAGCAGTGTTGCTAGCGTCACAAGTATAATTTCCGAAATCTTGATCACTGTTCATCTGTACATCCACTGTATTCTCTGTAGATATTTTCTTTCTTAGTTCAGTTCCGTCTGGTTTTGTCCATGTGATTGATGGGGTAGGAGAACCATCTGCCACACATGTTATTTGAACTGTTTGTCCAATCCAAGACTGGTTTGTTGAGGGATCCACTGAGAGTATGTTTGGTTTATCTGTTCAAATAATTAGTGAACAACTGAAATTACGCATATACTGAATGATTGCGAGGCAAATGAAGAGGTTCTAGTCTAGAAGGATCATTACCCTGCATTGCTACAAATACCGGCTAACAACTAAATTTTGGCTAGTAAAGGGCCAGTCGGACAATTCTTACTACAAAGAGTGATCTTTTCAGTCGTGCCTTATGAGCTGTGCATTCTCCATCCAGCCTCTGAATTGTTCTGCTATGAAGATTTTCGAGAAACTAACCAGTCGTTTGCACAAACAATCTCACTGATCGAAATAGAAAATGAGAGAAAAAAAAAAAAAAACAAGAGCTAAGGACAAATTAAGTGCTCTTAAACTATTGTCCAGCATTTGAAAACTGTCAAAAAAAGCAATAATTCATTGTTGCAAATGCAAAAGACATGTATTGACGTCGCCATAACTCTCTCAGCTTGGAGCCATTGATCCTCAAGACTACCAATCGCGCAAAAAACGACTTGATTAACAGTTCTTGTCGAAATGTCGCTATCAAGTTGAAAGCCTACCGTGATGTGGTCTTAATAACTCTAATGTATACCGATGGTCTCTGGAGGGTACTCCAAACAGTTAAACTATTTTCGTATAAGCCAATTCCTGATTCGTGGTCATGATAACGTCCTCATAGCAGACCCCAGAATCTCACTTCCATGTCATCAAATTTGGACACAATCTGTCCTATAGGTAGCTGTATAGATCATTTTTCACGAAACTGACCAGTTGGTTGAGGATCTTATTTATACTAAGGAACCCAGGAATTGCTACTCAAAAGCATAAATCTATGCTATGCTTATCATAAAACGCTACTGGATATTATTAACTGTCAAAAATCGGGATTCAAACGGAAATCGGTGATATTAATACTGGTTAAAATTAAACAATTTATTGTCTTGATAATGCTTATGTACGTGCTTGGCATTGCTGGACAAGTATAAATAAATCTTTTTTTAAGAAAGAGTGATTGAGGTAAAAGGTTTTGTTTTGGCCTTGCTTTAGACTTTGCCAGTGACCTCAGTTTCTGGGAAACAGCTACTCTAGGATAGGAGTGATTTGGGGAGTTCACTCTATTATAGGGTAGCAAAATCTAGCTTTAACTAGCTCTGGTAGAGGGTAAGGGTTCCAGGCTCCCAGCGGCACATCCCCACCCAGAAATTCGTAAAGTACTTCCTTCCCCCCCAAGGGAATCAATTAAAAATGTTGAACTCGTCAACATTTGAACGATGAAATGATATATATGAAATGGATCATATATGAACTGCGGATATGAAATCAAGTAAAGCTATGATCCTCGCAGTTATAAGGGAAAACCTGAGCCTATTCCACCTTATAGGAATATTGAGACTGTATACGAAATGAAGAAGGCTTTTGGAATTTACAAGTAGTAGTACATTATGTACCTATCAATGTTAAGCTCGATGGAGTGAGGAAGGGGAGGGAGGGGGACATCGATCGTACTAAGAACATTTGACGACCTTCATTTATCACCGGGTGGGGATTTTGACCAATTATTTTGTCCCAAGGGTGGGGAATGAAAATGTCAAAATCCCCACCCCATGTCCGACCTCCCCACACAGGACATTCCTTGCAGGTCGGTGTTTTACATTTTGGAAAGTAACCGTAACCCTCGATTTGGCTAACCCTAGGCTTATAAGACTGATTTATGGGCCTTCGGTTAGCCAAATTGAGGGTTTTGGGATAATTTCAAAAAGGCAGACCAATGACAGGCAACGATTGACCTGTGGAATGTGACCTGTTTTTTAGACCCGCCGGAACACTGTGGCGTCTCCGTAGATAAATATTACGTTGCATGAAACGCTACGACAAACATCTCAGAAAGGAAGTACCGCACAGACTTGAGAGTTTGTTTCCTGCAACTTTCCAATTTCTTGGCCTTTTTCATTCAATGGTTTCAAATTTATTTTTTGTTGCGTGACAGTGAAAAACGACTTTTTGCATATTTTTCAATGGTCGAGAAACTATCGACATGAAAGCTGTTGTGATTCAGCTACCCCCATTCACACAACAGAATATTTAACATCTCCGCAGTAGTCACATGCGCCTCTCGAGCGCCTATTTTTTATACAGCCCATGATTTGTCAATTCCTTATGAACACGAATTTTTATGCTCTTTACCAAGTAAACAGTTTTTACCACGTTTTTCTGTAATGCCTGAAACGCATTTTAATTCACAGAGCTTTTATTTGTGTAAATAACCCTACCTCCCTTAGCATCTTCGTAAAAAGAGCAACAGTGTGGAATACTGAGGCATGAATCGTGACACATTATAAATAAAACTTACCCCATGAAACAATTTTAAACGAGAAAATGCTTGAGAAAATGAGATAGTTTGGTCCGTTCACAAAGCATCTGTACACCGTCGCATCACTGGGTTTGACATTGAGTATCTGAAGAGTGCCGTTTGAAAACAGAATCGTGCGGTTTGCATAAGGACCTGCAGATTGACAATGTATATAATTAATCTTTTGGGAGCTCATCGCCATGGAAAATAGATGTAGTTAAACGCTGTGCATACCGTGGTGTGCGTGTGTTTCACTGCTAATACTTACGATTGTTATTATGTCCTTTCATTTGTAGCCCGCTATGTACTATACAAGTAATTATATAGATTGTGGCTTATGCAAAATATATATGCTGTTGGGGGATCATGGCATCGGATTCTGAGAATTATTCTTTCCGTCTTTGAATCGTGTTTTCTATGACTTCTCAACTCCATTTTGTTCTTTGAACAAAATGCCACAAGACCCTAAATATGTTTGGAACCCTATGGGACGATTTTCAATATACTTTTACACGGTATACGTCTGCAATGACTGCGGCGAGAGCAAAAGGCTTGCATGAATTACTTGTAAGCCTAAATACACTTGAAAGAAACGGATATGAAATTACCCCTCCCCCATCGCTC
>NC_090881.1:15716488-15721488 GCF_036669935.1 Montipora foliosa
GAGGGCTTCCCCGCCCTCCGCTTTCCCTCTCCCCAGTTCTTCTTTTTGTACGCCCCTTTTTCCCTATCTGGGCTCTTTCTTCGTGCGTCCCTACTAACTAAGAGCGTCGAGCAGGCTACATTTAGAGGAGATTTTCTTTAGGTCATCAACACCATCAAGATAAAAATGATTCTCACTTGCCGCTATTGAATACCTTGATCCAATAAGTTCATAAATAAAGGTATGACTGAGAATTCCAAATTGTCAGGGGCACGTTTCGTTAAATTATCTGTTCGGAAGGCCTTTAGTCACATAGGATTTTCTCCGGGCCATTTTCACAACGAACTTTCGTGATCTGAAAAAGTCAATGCCAGTTTCTTTCTGATTGATCAAAAATACCCTGTGAGAACCGAAAAAAGGCCAGCTGTGAGTTTCGGAAAGGTTACGATACCTACAATTTTCGTGAAGTCGACAAAAATGCCGTAGTAAATATTCAAAAGGCTTCAAGTTCCCCTATAGCAACCACACAGATATAATTTTTATAGCACAGCCTAAAATAAAGCTACAAAGCTTTAAAAGCACTCCAAAGAGCTTAGGAGAGAGTTTGAAAGAACGTGAGAGAAAACTGACGCTGGGTGCCCTTGAATTGTTTTGTGGCTTAATATCATATCGTCATGATCATAATTATAATCATCCTTATTATCATCATTTTTATTATAATTACTATAAACTAATTGCGAGTTTTAGACGGCAATACCACATTATATTGACGGCTTGTTGGGAGAAAATATATTCCGTATTGGGCGGAGTCGCGAAGCATCATTTATAAGGATAAATAAAACTGTAAACTAATCAACCCGCGCCTGATCGAAATTTCAATTATTTCTACCTGTGAAACGTATCCATGGTAACACTAGTTTCTCACATAAATAATTTTGTCGCGGGTAATTTGAAATTCCCCGCAAGTTTGTAGACTTTGTTACCATAAAAAAATTACAAAATTGAAAATTACACAAGAATGGAGTCTGAAGAGCCATTTGGTGATGAAATGCCAAATTTTGATATTTGTGGGACTGTTTTTAAAGAGTTATTTAAGGACATCGATGTACTTGACATCAATGTGAAAACCGAAACAGCCGCTTCGATAATCTGGGTACGAGATTACCGCTTCGAGCGATAATAGTGGGCGGAAAAATACTTTTCAACTGGCAAGTGACTTTGTCACATTATTACAATGTTTATAGTTAATAATAACTGTCAATTTTTCAAGAACCAGTTCTTATTCTGTAATCTAACTAATGAAATTCGTTTATGAACGATGTTAATTTTCATTCGAAACCCAGCATCAATAGAAAACGTCTAACCACTATTTTCAATTCCAAAAAAAAAAGCTTTTTGAAGTTAAGTTACAAGTATTGTATAAACATAACATTTGTACTGGGCTTTCCCAATGATGCAAGAGCTTGATGATGACTGTAAAAGTCGAATTTTCATTAAATACTGTTGGACTTGAAGTGAAATATTTGTACAATCATTTGAATGCGGCGGCAATTTGTTTGCGTACGTCAGCAACCCAATTCAGTGCAACAACGTCAATTTCAACATTAGAACCAATCACAGGCCGCAAAAGTGAGACGGCTCGCGCATAGGCAAAACTATAAGAAGATCGCGATACTATCAGAAACCAGGTGTTCATCCTTACCTTTATCGTTAATTCGAAAGATCCCTCTCCCGTTCCTACCAGCAATCCAAAACCATTTTATATTTTCACCGTAGCACGTCATCGCGTCACAGTAAGACCACCAATAAATTATAAGCGACTTGTCCAGCTGTTTTACTTCTGACAATGTCTGGCAAGGAAGCCTTACACATTCCCCCACTCGTACCTTGAAAGACTCCTCTGCAATTCGACTCTTGAGTTGTCCACTATGATCTAGAACAAGCAGAATTATGTCATGCTAAATCAGCAAATCTTTGATGAGAGAAATAATGATAACTTTGTAATGGCATCGCCTCTTCAAATCCTTCGACAGAGATTAATTTTACTGAAAAAAGCTTTCATCTGGCAAATAAATGGGCGTTGAATATTTCCCTCTCTAAAAATAGGTGTGTTTTCGTAACACACCTTGTGTGTTTTGAAATACATCAAGGTGTGTTGTTTTAGCACACCTTTACGTTGTTTTACTTCACTGGTTAATAAAACACACCAAGGTGTAAAGGATTTAGCAGAAGTTATGTGAATTTTGCAATTTACTGTAAATTAGTGATACGCAGACATCCCAAGTGAGGAAATTAACCATTTTGAACACAACACACCTAAAATATCAACACAACTTTGGTAGTGTAACATCCGAAATAACACACCTTAAACGAAAACACACCTTTCCTGTTTAAGCACGCCTTCCACTTAAAACCTTATTGATAGTTATTGACATAAAGCTTTTTATCGTTTAATGCAACTGCAAAAATGAGAAATAAATGCTTCGTTTTTCGGCAACCAAAAATAAATAAAGAAATATATATATATATATATATATATATATATATATATATATATATATATATATACAAATTTAAAAAAAAAAAGTTACAATGCTAAAGCGTACTATCGGTTGTGTAGGGAAACAGAGGAGTCCGAGAAACATTAATATTTCTTTATTTCAGTTAAATTCAATTCTCATTTTGACATAACATACAACCACACAGCAATGCACTCTTATCTAGCACCCTACTATATCTGCAGAGCATGATGTGTCTCTGTAAACTTTCGTAAGAGACCTTCTACAATCAGAACAGGAGACCAGAAAGTTAGGTTCATCGGAGTGGAACCTCATGAATCTCTTGAAACAATACTAATCAGTTTCATTGACACGACAGATAGTTGAAGAATTCACATAAAAGTCGTCCCATATCGACCGTCCTTTCGGAAGAATCCTCGGGACAACACCCTGGGGACGATATTACATTGTCACATGACCATTGTCAACCAATTGTAGCGACAATAGTCAGCGTGACGTTACTTTGCGTAGAGGAACGCTCCAGATTTTAAATCTTTACGTCGTTTTTTCGATATTGTTTTCTTCTTCAAGATCTAGGTTCTAAGTGACATCATTTAGAAACAAGAATGGAACTGGACAACCGATTGCCCTATTAAGAAGAAATTAATAATCTTGTTTAGACGGCCGCCGAATGGCAAGCCGTTTGTAGCAAAAATTAATGTTACATGTAAATGTTCAATCATTTTAATAAAGGTTTAATTTAAACTCATAAAAGGCATTCAATGCAATCCAATCCTTAAATTTTATATGCAATGCAATACCACAAATATTGATTCAATCCACTCCTTAAATTTTATATTTAATCCCATACCACGAATATTGATTCAATCCAATTCTTAAATTTTATATGTAATGCAATACTACGAATATTGATTCAATGCAATCCGGAAATATATGTTCAATCTTCCTGGGACGGGCGCGGCCATATAGAACCAGAGTAACCTGTGCAAGGTATAGAACAAAGATGGCGGCAGAGTGAGAAGAAGAATTTGACATAGAAGTTGAGTTTGAACTATCCCAAATTTCTAGGAGAACTTGTGAGAGTAGCAGAGTATGGTTTATAGGATATGAGGGGCTTTGAACGAATTACCTGATGAAAGACGAGACATGGGAGTGCGTCACTTACTAACCGGCTATTATGTTTCATCTAAACGCACTCCCATGGTTGTTTATGTAATCTTGAATGATCCGGTTGGCCTGCGTTTCTGCAGCTTCTGTGTCAAAGTTTTCAAATATTGTCTCGGTTCTATCCACAAGTTCTCCTAGAAATTTGGGAAAGTTCAAACTCAACTTCTATGTCAAATTCTTCTTTTCACTCTGCCGCCATCTGTTGTTCTATACCTAGCACAGGTTACTCTGGTTCTATATGGCGGCGCTCGTCCCAGGAAGATTGAACATATATTTTCGGATTGCATATAAATTTAAGGATTGCATTGAATCAATATTCGTGGTATTGCATTACATATAAAATTTAAGAATTGGATCGAATCAATATTCGTGGTATTGGATTAAATATAAAATTTAAGGATTGGATTGAATCAATATTTTGTGGTATTGCATTACATATAAAATTTAAGGATTGGATTGAATCGATATTTGCGGTATTGCATTGCATATAAAATTTAAGGATTGGATTGCATTGAATGCCTTTTATGAGATTAAATTAAACCTTTATTAAAAGGATTGAACATATATATCTAAGATTAAATTTTGCTACAAACGGCTTGCCATACCGCCGTCAAAAAATGTTCCGCTAATGGATCTCTTTTCTTTGTTCCATAATCTACGGCATCTCTTAACTCTCGAGGAACTATTTTCGGCCATTCATATCATCCATTATAAAGAAATTATCTAACATACATGGGTTACAATGCTGGACATCAACCATGATCGAGAAAATGTTAAAGGTCAGACAATAGGAAACAAATTTACCCTAGATAAGACGAAAACCGGATACATATTGACTTTCTATCCCTAACCCTGACAAATAAATTGTGAATAGTGAAATGTTTCACCATAACTGCATTACCTAAACTACATGATTGCCCATAGAGCTTGCATGGCAATTCCTTTAGTGGTGCCAATACGTTTCGTAGTAATTCTTCCGCATCCTATATCGCCTGTGTGTGTGACACAGGAACATCGTAAAGCCACAAGATTCATGTTATGTCTACACTAATTGATGTTTTGCTTATGAAAGTTATCTAGTACGCGTTTTCTTTATACCTACAGTAGCTTCTTCTGAGAAATATTAAGACAACGATGTTAGTCAATCATCGTTCTCTTAGTACTAGGGGTGAGGGTAAAATGATCTTGAACTTGTTCTTGGAAAGACAAGAACATCGAAGATGACCTAGTTGATTCTTTGACCATTTTCGGTTTCGCGCACTGTAACGGAAGTTTCTTCACACCGGTACATTTCACTTTCTGCCTTCTTAGGGTGCGTTTCTTGGGAAAAGTCTA
>NC_090881.1:15728988-15731488 GCF_036669935.1 Montipora foliosa
CCTTTACACAACATCAAGATTAAAGAACCGCGAACACTACATACTTGCTAAAGAAGCTGTACGTGCAAACAAGCTAGACATTTTCACTGTTAGTGAAACATGGCTTGACAGCACAGTCTCAGATATAGAAGTGGACTTTCCCGGCTTTCATTTTCATCGACTCGACAGAAACATCCAAACTGGTAGGGGTGTTTGCATTTTCACAAAACAAGGCTTCAAAGTGGAACGCTTACACAAACTATCTTACATTCCTGCTTCTGGTCTGCATATGTTGTGGGTCAAAATTCAGATCAGAAACTGGAGGTCTTTCTTAGTGTGTACTGTCTTCAAGCCACCAGACACAAGCACCTTATGATTTGATACAGATTTAAGCGAAACTCTTGTTAAAGGACTTTCACTAAACAAACCAATTTTCATTTTAGGGGAGTTAAGCGGTAAAATGTTGAACGACAACGGTCCAGCTTGACAAGCTCTCGCGAGCTTCTGTTCTTCTCTCCACCTATTGCAGCTGATTACTCATCCAACAAGAATAACTCAAAATTCAGAAACCTTAATTAATGTCAAACGGAAAACTTGTAATGGAAACGAAAGTCGTTCCCCTCTCCATAAGTGATCATGAATTAATTTGTGCCACTCTAAAGCTGAAGAAAGAACGGACCGTGCCTGTTTACGTAACTAAAAGAAGCTTCGAACACTACGATCATCAAGAACTTCTTAGCGACATGTCAAGTGTGCCATGGTCTGTTGTCGACTGTTTTGACAACGTGGAAGACCGACTCGATGTTTTCAACCTGTTGTTCAATGAAGTATTGGATCGACACGCACCCATCAGAACGATTAAAGTCGGGAACCGTCCTAACCCATTCGTGACGGACGAAATTCTTGGTCTCATGAAGACAAGGGATAAGTGGCGCAAATAAGCGAAGAAAACTAAAGACCCTCTTGCCTGGGCCGCATATAAATCCCTCAGGCAAGAAGTAAAGAGAAAACTGAAAATAGCAGAACGAGAGTATGTTGCAGAGCAAATTAAGCAGAATCCAAATAATCCACGTTGTATTTGGAAATCGAGGAACCAAAGAATTTTCAGTTAAGATGATAAATCAGTTGCAAATGAATTCAACACCTTCTTTTCTTCAGTTGGCCAAGCGACCGTCGATAAAATAAATTCTCTAGCAGATGAATGTAAATACAACCTTGCCAAACCAGGTTTCAAGCCAAGGGCGCACGGTGAATCAGAGCAATTTGTATTTGATAATGTGAAATGTAAACAAAATCCAAGATATCGTTTCAGCAATGCCGACAAATAAAGCCCCTGGGATCGATAAAATCCCAATGCGAGTCGTTAAAGATAGCCTTCCTGTTATCCTACCAACACTCACATCAATTATCAACGCATGCTTTGTTACAGGAACATTTCCTCCGCTTTGGAAAATGGCTGAAGTCACACCTATATATCCCAAAGGAAGGCGATCATGAAAAACCAAACAACAACAGACCTGTTTCACTTTTGCCTACTCTCTCAAAAGTGTGCGAAAAAGTCGCTTTGGACCAATTTGTGGCATTTTTTTAGAATCAAAACAACGGCTTTCTACTAAGCAAAGTGGAAACAAACGATTTTAAAAGAAACGACTCTCATAGAAACGACCCGACGTCATTCTGGAAGCAATTGATAAGCAGAACGTCACTGCTTAGTCGTATTGGATATGAGCAAGGCTTTCGACAGTCTTAATCACGAAATCCTTTTGTTAAAGCTGCAAGATATCGGCCTGTCCTCCGCGGCTCTTAACTGGTTTTCTAGCTATGTGTCCAATAGATTTCAAGCCGTCCGTATAAATTCCGAACTCTCAGGCAAACTTCCCATTCAAAGTGGAGTGCCACAAGGGAGTATCCTTGGGCCCAACCTGTTCAATATTTATGTCAAGGACTTGCCCTCTTTCCCTCAGTGCTGCAAATCCAAGACATATGTTGATGACAACAAACTTTAAATAACCTTTCCCGTTCAACAGCGCCCATCTACTGTGGCAGACATGAACAGGGACCTTACTAAGATCAGGAACTGGTGCTTTGATAATCGGCTCCTCCTTAACGCATAAAAAAACCAAACTAATGCTGTTCGGTAGTCGTGAAATGATCGCCAAAATCCTAAATTTCAACCTGTCCTTGCTTGGTAAAGATCTGGTCCCTTCCCGTTGTGCTAGGGAACTGGGGGTGATTTTTGACAATCAGCTTAGTTTCAGCGATCATACTGTTAAGACCGTGTCGTCCTGTATATGTCAAGCCTGACCCAAATAAATCGCGCCAAGCACGCATTTGACAAAGACTTGCTTATAACCATAATTAAGGGTTTAGTTTTCAGAAAAATGTTGTATTGTTCAAGCGTATGGTCAAACACTTCCGCTACTAACATCAACAAGTTACAGGCTATTCAGAACTTTGTTGCCCGCATAGTGACCCTATCACACCGATCCTTAAAACAGCTTCGTTGGATGCCAGGTAAAAC
>NC_090881.1:15738988-15748988 GCF_036669935.1 Montipora foliosa
ACCACTGAAGGGATTGCCAACTCTATGAGCAATCATTTATTTGATTACCTAATGCAGTGATAGTGAAACATTGTACTATTCACAACTCATTTGTCAGATTATATAAGCTTCGCCTAATCCAATCAACATAAATCCGGTTTTCGTCTTAGTATCGACCGATTTTAACATTTTCTCGATTATGGCTTGATGCGGTCCCAGCATTGATATCCGTGTATGTTAGCTAATTTAGTGTCATCTGCGTACATCCAAGCAAGGATCACAATTCGTTGAACAATTTAGCATATCAATTTTTTTTTTCAACTAACAAAAACAACAAATGACCGAAAATAGTTCCTTGAGAATCAGAGACGCTCCAGATTATTGAAAAAAAGGGTTGCCATGGGCGGAACATTTTTGACTGCGGTCGTCGAAATACGTCTGAATTAAACCAGTTGTAACATATGGCATAAATAGGATCTCTTTATTGAATCGACCAAGAAAGAAACAAAAATGTTCACATTTTTCCTCAGTCATTTCTTTGAAACAATAATGGTCTATAAGAAACGAGACTCCATTGCGTGACAAACTTTACAACGTAAACATCATTTTTTTTGTTATTTGATTGTCATTTGATTTGATTATCGCATTCTAATACACGTTCAGGTCGACAGCTTATTCATAGAGTTGCATTCTTGAGTACGTAGGGCAGATATCTCGTCAATGTGAACTGCCTTTGATTCGTTTAGTTTATAAATTCAGCAGTGAAGTATTTCAATTGCGGAGATTGGGTGGAAGTGAAACTTGTTAGCTGTACACACTCCGGATTATCCAAGAGACGTTGACGGCCTATCGTTTGATTCTTTCGCTAAAAAAAAGAAAAAAAAAAGAAGATCATCACAAACCCAAGTCTAATCGCATGCGCCGGAAAAATAATAATAAAATAAATTAATTACATAATTAAAAAATAATAATTGTACTACAACTACTACTACAACTACTACTACTACTACTACTACTACTACTACTACTACTACTACTACTACTACTACTACTACTACTACTACTACTACTACTACTACTACTAATAATAATAATATATTATGCACCTTCGTACGAAAATATGATTGCTCCTGGAAACCCAACAGCAATGATGAGCCATAGAATTGCTTCTGGATGGGCAAAGTTTGCGGAACTTTAAAAATTCCCTAAGCCCCACGCATAGAACCACAGATTCCCGCAAATTCCAGTATGAGCTTGTACGTTCAAAATTGTGCTATACGGCATGTACATAGCAAATCCCGAAAGGCGACCTTAACCGTCCCTACGCGGTCTGGGTACAAATGTTGCATTAATTGCACAAAAAAAAGTATAATAATAATAAAAATAAAAATGGTATGAAGTGAAAAAAAAAAAACCGCACCAACACCAAAAAAGAGAATAGAAACGAAAGAGCAATACCGTGAAAGGCTTAGAAACAAGGAGTGGGATTACAGCTTTGTATACTGAAACGAAGAAATCTACATTTTGACATGTACCAACTGTGACCCCTGAAAAACTACATAAAACGACAAAATTTGCGTTGGATTGCGCATTGCATCCGCATCTAAAACGACGCTGCTCAGAAAAAGTTATTTGCAACACCCAAAAAACCAATATACCACCAGGACTGGTAACGAATAGCACTGATCTTGTTGCACTGCAAGCTCCCATGCGTGACAAAAAGGCTTTCGAAAGCTGCAGTGGCTCGACCACCGATTGGAGTGAGCAACTCCACAGCATGAAGATGCTATTTTGAGCAACGATTTGTTTTGTTAAGTTGCAGTCTCGTAAGGTAATTAAGAAAGCATTTGTTATCTGAAGAAGCAATTGCGCTAGCGTAGCTTTGGACCAATGTTAGCAAAATGACGGTTAAATTTGCCTGCTAATTCCACTGGATCTCCTATTATTTTTTATCCACATTCGAGTGTATTCAGTTCTTTCACAGTAGTTTTCGCAGAATTACAGGAAGTGATTTGTTGATAATTTGCAGGGTTTCCTAGAACCACCTTAATGCTAATTCAGAGTATTTTGGTAATAAACTTACTAAGCTAACCTAATCTTCCTAATGACGTTTGTCAGTCTTTTTAAAGTTAACCCAGTCATTGGGATCTTTTAGTGTAAGTGTTCTAAGTTTCGAGATTTTCATGCCTCTGACATTATTCACGAGATCAATGAGGCGTGCTTGTTAGCATTTGCCAAAAATAACTCTTCCCGTTCCTTCCACATGTCATTAGGCTTGGGAAAATTATATCTGTGATCCAGTCATTAGATGTAACATAACTACGTTAAAAATTACGAAAATGAGTGTGTCCATCATTTTATCCATTTAATGGATAATTTGCGATAAATAAAGTAATACTATGATCGCTGATACTATCAAAATGACAAACACCTGAGTATTCGACCTTGTCGGAAAATTTAATCAATTGAGTTTGCATAAGATTAGGTTGTTGTTCTTAGTCCTGTTATGAATTGTGGAAGGCCATTCATATCCGTAATATTTCTCAATTTGCTTGTGTCAGTGTCAAATTAGGATACAGCCATGATGCAATTTACATTTTCAAAAAGATAGAATGCGGTATTAAGGGAATTCAGTTTCCCAAACACCTTTTGTGAAGGTGAAATAACATTAAGAGGGAAATTAGGTGGTCTATACCATGTAGAAGCAATAGAATATTTAGATCGAGATTTACTAAATTAGATACAAATGTTCCTAAGACTGTCAATGCAAAGGTCATTGCATTCAGAAAAGTTAACCGGCCTTTCTCACACTTCAAAGAAAACGCCTCTCCCTCTATTTGCAGTTCTATCTCGTCTAACTATATCATAACCAGATATGGTGCCTTCATAAGTTATCCTGCGGTGATAGCTTCGTTTGGTCTATTCTCGGTTTAGCCCATGTATATTCACTAGTTTCATCTAGTCCAGTTTGCTTCCTTAGAGTGAAACTTGAGTATTTTATTATGTCTAACGCCCTTATGGGTAAAAGGTTGACAATATCTACACGTACGTCCTTTCAAAACCTTTTAAAATAAGTTAACTAATGTTGTTATGCAAAATTGTTTAATGTTATACATTATTCAAGGATATAATTTACCTCCACAGAAATATCATTTAGTGGGTGGAGGTTCAATCACCCTCCGATGTTTTAACGGAAAAAGTTGCAACTTCCTTCTACAAATCACAAGACACGATTGTCGCCAGTTGACTGGCGATTCGTTTATGTTTTCTAATTTCAATCTAACCTCTTGAAATCCTTGCCGTCTTTATAATCAGGTCTGGGCCTTGACATTGTACGGTTGTCTACAAATCCCGTCAGAGTAATAAAAGGAAACGATGCAATCCTCCAGTGGGCCGTACATGAGAATATAACAACTCCCTCGGAGTTCGAAAATTTGGTTTTTGGACTTTGGAGGAACGGACACCTCGCCACATACATAACCACGGTTACACGAAATGAACAAGTTATTCCAAACCCTGCCATTAAGGAAGAGGCACCTCAGTTTGTTAACCGTGTAAAATGGAGAGGAGATCTGTCTAAATCCCTTGCGGTTTTCCAAATTTCCGACGTTGGCTCTGAAGATCAAATGGAATTTGGGATTACGTTAAATTTCGGTCCCTTCAGAAACTTATTATCGGATTCGCTGCGCCTTGAGGTACAAGGTGAGAACATTTCTTGCTACGAAAAATTGGTGTTATTTTTTCTTTTTGTCAAAAGGTGGGAATATACCATTGCTTATTTAGGCTAAGCTTTCAATTTACTTAAGGACGTTCGCGCGAAAATTTTTCAACATTGATTTTTTTCTGAAACTTTTACCACTGTAAGATAATGAGTTAGTTATGTCAGAAATGTAAAAAAAATGGGGGGACACCGACTTCGTTTTGGAGAGAACATGCCCGGAAAAACACCCAAAAGTTGACAAAATCGGGCTACTTTAGCGAATAAGGCCAGTGTCTGTAAATCCAAATATATTGCAATTAAATCTTTGAAGTGAAATCTTCTCTGCCAAATATTGTTTAAGTGGACTTATTAAGTGAATTTAGTCAACTGGTGAGGTTCCTTAAAGATCAAGTTCGCATTTAGTGACCACAGTTTCACGCGCCTTGCAGCCGCAAGATGGCGGGATTTGATTTCCGGTGAGCAGAAATCTTGAAATTTTTTTAACTTCCCACATTGATTTGTTGTTCATTTTTGGACAACGTGGAGATAATTGTAAATAAAATCCGTTTCTGGAAAGAAAAATAGGGGTCACCGAACGTCCAAGAGCGTTAAATCCAGGCAAAGCTATAGCAATGGCCTTTTGCCCTATCATTTCTCACTTTATTACTTAGCGCGCGCGCTCGTGTATGACGTGGCGTGTGCATTTGCGTGCGCAGTAAGGTGCGCAGAAACAATTGGCACGAACGTCCTTAAGAGTATTTGTAGGCGAAGTGCCTATTAGGGAAAGGAAAGGAAAGAAAAGAAACATTATTTAAGTGTCTAGTCTGGAAGAGTCAGGGCACTAATTGGGGACACTGTAAACTGAAATCAAAATTAACGCAAATCAAATCAATCCTTGAGTTTTGAGAAGAGGGGAAAACCGGAGTAATTGGAGGAAAAAAAAAAAACCTCTCGGTGCAGATTAGAGAACTAAAAAACTCAACCATCATATGACATCGTTTAAGTTCTCTCGCAGACCTGAAAAGCATCTAAATGTGTCAGTAACTATGTTTGCAGGGTTCTCTCTCTCTCTCTCTCCCTTTTATTGAGGGAGGAGGAGAAATGACCCTGGGACTGACGTTGAGTCAAATCAGGAATTTTTATTTTATTTTATTTTTTGTCTCGGAGGGCTGATTTAAATTTCTCCCCTTTTCAGCACCTCCTACCATAGCAAAGAGAAGTAGGCTCAAAGTCACTGTGGTAATAGGAAATCCAGTTTTGTTAGTTTGTGAGGCTGATGGCTTTCCTATTCCTCAAATCACTTGGAAAAAGGATGGACAAGTGCTTCACAATGGCCACAATCGAACGGAACTCATTATCGAAAACACCAATCAAGAAGACGCTGGAGATTATGAATGTGAGGCTTCCAATTCCGTTGGAACAGCTAACTATTCATCCACCATAATAGTTAACAGTGAAGGTGAGTGTTTTTGAAGATAACTTTAACCTAAGAGCCCGTTCTATTCTCTGGTATTTGTACCAAGAACACACAGTTTCCAGTGAGGAAATTTAGTGTGACCATGGGTTTCTAAAACGAGAAAACGAGTCCTACTAGCGGATTTCTAGTCTCTGAATAGTGATATAAATTAAAATAACAACTAAGTCGCGACCGACAAATATGATCTCATGTTACATTAATTTGGCTTTTAATTTATTTCTTGTAATCACTTTAAAAAAAGAAAGGTACATTCAGAACCAAAAAAGAAGAATGATTGCTCCTCACTCTTACTTGAGCGATTTTCGGTTAGGAAGGTAAAAACAGGGCCTCAAAAGTACTCGAGCTGTTGACTAAGGGTGATGGGTGCTGCCCACCGTGTGGATCGCGAAACCAGGGACTACCAAGACCAAATTCAAGGAGTGGTCAGAACGAATCTTGAACCCTCGAATTCCGGATCTTAAAACAAGCGTCCTAACCACAAGGCCGCACTGCCTCCATATTTAACGTCTAGTCCATGCTTTAGGTAATATTGAACTCTGCAAATACAAAAAAAAAAAACAACAACAACAACAACAAATTCAGCAACACAACCTTCAGAGGGAACTACGTAGTCATTATAGGTTTTTATTTCCCCGTTGTCTCAGCTCCTCTGCGCAGCAACCACATCTTACACTGAACACTGCAGTATTCTAGTAAGTTTCGTACTGAATAAAATAACATTTACATGTATCTCTTTACTCGCCGCCATGTATTCGACAGTCCTTCCAGAAGATCCCATCGGGCCTTACAATCGCAAATCGTGCACAGCTTCCTGCTCGTTTAGAATATGGCGAATTGTTAGCATTGGTTTGGTTATATGCAGTGGTGATAACCACAATAATAATCATTATTTTGCGTTTCTTTCAGATAATAGGAAAACGACATTAACTACAGCGGAGATCGCACTTTTGGTGACTGGTGCCACTCTGGTGGCGCTTTTCCTTGCCTTGTGGTTTCTTATTTGGGGACGTAAAAACTGCCCTCGTGAAGAACAATATCAAATAGTTTAAAAATATACTAGGGGCGCACACAAATGCAGGATCATAAGCTACCGCTGCATTAATTTCAGCTTGTTGTCCAACGCAAGTCGAAGTTCAAAATTGCTTGCTCGTTGTGACTTGTAGTCGCGTCTACCTGAGACAAATTACCATTTAGAAAAATGCCACTGTCACTTGATTTGAAAAGGAGGATTTTAGGTAATAACTGTAAGGTGAAACTTATTGATATTTCTACATAAGTAAATGGTATAAGCCTTCCTTTGGGACCTTTTTCATTCACTTCGTAAGGAAGGCCCCAAAATTCGTTACAACGCAAAATCCATCGAAAATTGGGGTTGACCCTCACAAGCAAAGAAGACAGGCTGCTATCAGAAATTCAGGGAAGTTTTAGAACAATTGGCAAATTGATACAAATTTGTAACAACAAGTCAGAACATCATATAATGAATTAATTAAACTATTTTCTCCGTCAGTTTGACCTTTATAGACAATTGCAAGTAGAATTCATTCCCAGAAGATCATTTATAAGTATACGGCAGCTAACGGTTCGAATGTTTTGAGCCCCTCACCACATATCAAACAAACACATTGTGCCGCTTTCTTCTAGTATGGCAATCCTTCCGTACTTTTCCTTGCCAGAGACTCGCCAGTAGAGCTTGGCATTGTCCTATCACTCTCACGGCCTGTGATTAGGTGAAGATTGACATCACGTTACTGAACTGGGTTCTGGAATCGCCATAAATCCAGTTTACTTTCGATGATCGCTATAATTTTTGAAATATTTCCCTATTTCGGTATGTTGAGTGATCTTATCCGACAAAAATCCGTCGCTTCGCGACTTCGCCTAATACGATAATATACATAGCGGCACAGCTAATATATAGCTAATGCACCATTGGCGTCTCGAAACTGCAAGTTGTTCACAGTAACGTTGCTTCAAGGTGAGATGCACCGTAAACCTCGCTACACACGCGGGCAACTTATCCCCAACCAAACTAGTGAAAGTTTATAGTTGACTTTAGTTTATTATGCATTCACCTTTCGTACATTTTCCATTGGCTCTCACCCGCAAAATAGCCTAGCTAATCGGGGTGGGTAGGAAAAATAAAAGGTTACAATAATAGGGGTTGAGAAACAATAAAGATAACAGATACAAGAAAATCAAGATGAAAATAACAGGAAGTACACACATTACAAAATAGGTGGAATGAAACAAGTCATCTCAATTTTATTAAAGTAGGTTAGTGTCATCAGCAAGCAAATGAAAACTTAATATGTCAAAAGAGTTATAGATATAGTTTATGTAAAACAAGAAAAGTAATGGTGCTAAATCTGATCCTTGCGGAACACCACACAGACAGATCTCTTTCTTAGAAACATAAGAACCAACTTGAGTAGTTCCGTGGGATGCCAAAGGCAGCCACAGTAACGATTTGGGCCTGCTACATTTTCCTTTCTTTTTTTTTTTCTTCATCGTAGTCACAAATGTGCATACCTCACGGAAACTGAATTAAGCTACGATCGGGGAATTTAATTTTATGTGCTTCAGTATTTAAAACGTTCCTTACGGCAATTAAAACTCTTACACTATCACCAACTTTGTGTCGACATTTATGAGAGCGCGTTAAGCCACTTGGCAACGGTGACGGAATTCTGATATTGCCATGAAAGGAAATGTTTAGTTTGGAATCCTTTCCGCCCACCATGATTGACAGTGTATTAAACCTTGCATCTAAAAGTATTTGATAAAGCTGGCCGTTTGAGAACTTCAAGCTTTAAAGGTAAGGAGTATTTCCTACGTTATTTTTAGATCTTGTGTCGTTCTTGTGTGTGTTCCACTATGAACATCATTGCATAGAACGAATATTAAAACCGACCTGTTTCTTGTGAACCAGTCTGTTCAGTCGTCCCAAACATTTTGTGAATCAAACAAGTTTGTTCAATTTGCCATTGTGCCAAAACGTTTGTGAATCGAACAGGTGTGTTGAGGCGGCCATTGTGCCAAGAATTTATCAATCGAACCAGTGTGTTTAATTGGCCATCGAGTGAACACCCGCTATTAGGAACTCCAACGCCATTTCTCCCTAAGTAGGAATCAAAAACGTGAAAAGGACATTGCGAATTAATTACATTTCTCCCGACAAGATTTCCATCGCGAGTTTACTTGCATGAAGAGCGATCACATTAACCGTGCCGCCAGGAATGCAGTTTACCACATATCTTGGTGTTTATTACTAGGACGGCGGCTGCATTTTAGAGTTTTATGCAAAGAAGCGAAAATTTGCTTTTCTGGCTCATTCTTGGGGTGGATGAAGCATTCATTTGACGAACACGGTTAGATGGAAGTTGCAGGCCGCGAACGGTGGTGATTTTACAATCATTTGAATTTAGAACAAGACGCCTGGGGCATATACACGGATGCATACTATTCGGGATGTACTGATTGTGTTAAATGAAATTCTGTCACAGTTTCATGTTAAAGGTTAATGCTTGCAATCGACGTCTTCATCAGACAAGCGATATGCCAAGCAAAAAATCTGAGCGGACGAAGACAATAATGATTATAGTAAACACGAACTCACTCAAGATAAGCATGCAATTCTAAAGAGTTTATTTAACTGAAATTGTATTTTTATTGAAATTGTCTGTTACAATAAATAATTTCTAGTTAAACTACAGATTTATCTTTTTGGTAGCCTCTCGCCATTTTCCAATGCTTACCGGTAGTTGGAGGGTGTGAATGGGGTGAAGCGACTAGCGACAAATGGCCAGAAAATATTATTGACTACGGACAAAACGAGGAAAAAAATACCGGCCAGCGACAAAAAAATTAACTGGGATTTACCTACAACCGACAAAGGTCGAACATTTTAACCGACAACCGACAAAGTAATGAAAATGTAACCGTCAATGGACATGTGGATCCCCCATTCAGACCCTCTAGTTGTAGTTCACTGTGAGATCGATCGTTTAGATAAGAGGAAAACCAGTTATTAAGGACTGCTCTGATTCCGTAAAGTTTGAGTTTCTGCGGTAAGATTGAGTGACTAACTGTGTCAAACACTTTCTTTAAGTCTAAAAATACACTGCAGGAAAAAGCTTCTTGTCAATATTAAGCTGAATGCTATTGACTGTATTAATAAGAGCATGTTGAATAGAGTATTTTTTTTCCCGGAAGCCATACCATAAATCGTGTGTATCTAGGAACGATTTTAGGCAACTGTACACATTAGTTTCTCAAAGATGCGAGTTAAATACTGGCAGAAGTGAAATTAGCTTGTAGTTATTCGGGTCCAATTCATCCTCATTCCTGTAAGCTGGTTATGATAACGTCAACAACTTTTAACTTTAAAGGGTAAGTGCCACTCTCGATTGACCTATTCATGATTGTGGCCAGGGTCTTAGAAAGAAGATGACTAGCAGGTTTCAATGGATTGTAATGAAATTTTAAAGTAAGGGGCTTTTTTTTTAATGACGCCACAAAAATAAAATGCAAGAGAAGTAGAATGGAGTTATCGACGTCATCTCAAGGTTAGATTTGTGCCATGATGCAAGTCAGGCCACTTTTGTTTACTTTTTGTCAATGGTGCAGGTCATTAATTAAAAGCGGATATCAAAAATTATATAAGGAGTTTGTAAAATCACCACCAATGTAATCACAGCTTTTTGGGATATTTAAGAATTTTGTTGTAATCACGGTGAACAAAAAGTTTTCAGTTCTCTAACTTATTTGTGAACGAAATGATATATGAACTGCGGATATGAAATCAAGCAAAGCTATAATCTTCGAGCTCGGTCGTTATAAAC
>NC_090881.1:15751488-15753988 GCF_036669935.1 Montipora foliosa
AAACAACCTATGGTCCGAGAGGTGTGTTTCACTTTCAACGCCGGACGTCCCTGTGCGGGCTGTAGATATGACCATAAATGTTCCAAATGTGGTGGTAGACATGCAGCAACATCCTGTCAATCTGCCCCAAACATTCCTAAACCAGCCGAAGATAGAGCTATCACAACTTCATCACATAATAAACAGCCCGCCAGTAACGCCGGTAAAAGTATCCACACTTAGCCCCCTTTTACAACAATATGACGGTCGCCTTAAAAAATTTTTGATTGATGGTTTTTCGTTTGGATTTCGCGTTGGGTTTGTTGGTACTAGCCGATTACGTCTTGCTTCAAATTTGCGCAGTGCGAAAGAACAGCCTGAAATTTTAGCTGCTAAACTTGAGAAAGAATTGTGCGCTGGAAGAATTGTAGGTCCATTTTCTCGTCCACCTTTTGATAATTTTATTTCTTCACCTTTAGGCGTAGTTCCAAAGAAAACCCCAGGAGAGTTTCGGCTTATACACCATTTGTCATACCCCGATGGGTCGTCGGTAAATGATTTTATTCCAGACCAATTCTCGTCGGTTCAATTCGCTTCAATAGGTGATGCTATCACACTCATTAAGTCGTTAGGTCGGGCTTGCTACATGGCCAAGACCGATATTAAATCAGCTTTCCGCATCATTCCGATTCACCCTGATGATTACCATTTAATGGGTATGACATGGAATAATTCGTACTTTTTTGACCGGTGTCTGCCCATGGGCTGTTCTTCGTCTTGCGCTATATTTGAAGCTTTTAGCACTGCGCTCGAGTGGCTTGCTAAACATTATCTCTGTGCTTCCAGTGTTTTGCATATTCTAGATGATTTCTTGTTTATTGCTTCCTCTCGAGGGAAATGTGACTCCGATTTAAGCAACTTTTTGGGCCTATGTGATCGTTTAGGAGTACCTATAGCACATAAAAAACGGAAGGTCCTTCAACCACTTTACAGTTTGCTGGGATAACACTCGACACAATTAATATGGAAGCGCGTCTGCCGGACGATAAGCTTCGAAAATGCAATGCTCAGTTGTTGGACATGCACAAACGCCGTAAAACTACCCTGAAAGAACTTCAATCTTTGATTGGATTATTGAATTTTACTTGTTCAGTTGTTCTACCGGGTCGGGCCTTTCTTCGGAGGCTTATTGATCTCACAAAGGGTGTTCGTCTCCCTCACCACCGTATAAGGATTACGGAAGCCTGTCGTCGTGATTTACAAGTATGGCTTCAATTTTTAAGAGATTTCAACGGCCGTACATTTTTTCTGGACGAACTGTGGCGCCCCTCACACTTTACACCGACGCTGCGGGCTCAAAAGGCTATGGCGCGCTTTTTGGGAAGCGCTGGTTTTACGGAGAATGGCCTGCCAATTGGAAATATTTTTGGAGCTCTTTCCGATCACTATCTCGCTCCATGTGTGGGGATGTCAAATGAGCAACCAATGTGTCGCCCTGTTTACTGATAATGCGGCTTTGGTTGACATTATCAATAAGCAGACTTACAAACACCCCATGATCATGATCTTAGTCCTTGACCTTGTTCTAACATCACTACGTCATAATATCTTTTTTCGGGCTTCCCATGTACCAGGTGTTGACAATACCCGGGGGGACTTAATTTCTCATTTACAGATTGTAGATTTCAGGAAAGCCTTCCCAGATGCCGACCCAGAGCCAACCCATGTTCCCGAGACCCTTCTCCCGCAGAAGTGGTCGATACGTTAAAAGAATTACTACATTCCTCATTGTCGGAGCAGTCTCGCAAACAATACTCCCGTGCTTGGGTTGTCTTTACTGAATTCTACACCCGCTATCAGAGTGCCGACTCACATTTCCCCGTTTCGACCGCGTGTATCGCATTATTCATTTCCTTTTTATGTGCCAAGGGCCTCGCTCCTGCTACCATCAACTCGTACCTATCAGCCATAGCATATGTACATAAGATCAAAGGCCACTACGACCCGACCAAATCATTTTTAGTTGAAAAGCTTCTTGTGGCCTTAGGACGCCGCGGTCAAGCCGATGTTCGTATGCCCATTTCACGTCCATTATTGTACGAATTAGTTAGCGCTTTGCAGCATTCCAGTCCATCTGCCTATCGTCGATCTCTGTTCGGGGCAATGTTCATGACCGCATTTTATGGTTTCTTCAGAATAGGTGAATAATCTTGCACAAGTAAAAAGCAAGTTGACACCGTTCTGCAATTTGATCAAGTCACGTTTTTGAAACAATCTTCTCGAGTGACGGCTGTCAAGATTGTGATCACTAAGTTTAAACACAACACGAATCATCGGCCGTTTGTCATAACCATAGAAAGTGAACCTTCAGAACCATTTTGCCCCGTGCAGACCTTAATCGACTACATTAAACTTAGGGGTTACCATAAAGGCCCCTTGTTCACGTGTGCAGCTGGCGGGGCAATCTCAACACACACTTTTAACATTGAGCTCCGTCGTGCTTTGACCTTTTGCGGCCTTG
>NC_090881.1:15763988-15771488 GCF_036669935.1 Montipora foliosa
GAAGTATAAATATCGTAACTCAAAACTGTCTACTCGCTGACTTTTTCTCCGTTTGCTCAGAGGTCGATGGAAAGTGCTTGCTGTTCAACTCCGAGCTAGCCAAAAATAATGTGTGGAAAGCACTATTTACTTGCGTGCTATATGCTAACAAATTAAATACCTGTTTTTTAAACTGCATAATAACTTTTTGCTAATGGTGAAAGTGAGCCTAAAACCTCACTTTTTGCGTTTTCAAACGATTTTAATACAAACAAGCTAAAGGGCCCAGAGATCTTAGCCAGAGTATCATCATATTCACGCCATAGACAAATATGATAATAGCATTGCCTGCTTGTGTCGCTCGTGTCGGTCATTCATTTAGTTTTGTTTGAGGTGAAAACCTAAACACAGCAGTAATAAGTTATTTGAACTTTTAGTTATTAAAGGTTGTGAAATCCTTGAGTTTTGCCTACACAGAGTCCTTTATGCAATCCTAAGAATGGCAAAGAAAATACAATCGACCCAGCTGAGTTTTGCAACTGTGAAGGATTCACGGTGCTGTTTGTCTTACACTGATTGATTTCCAGAAAAGTCGGTACCTTATGAAAGTTAATTCACAAATGTCACCCCGTGTTCGGTATAATGTGGTCAACAAGGAGGTACCAACGTTGGCTAAACTGTGTATAAACCATCTCGCATCCAAAAAAGAACGTATTATTTTCTTTTGTTTGCCAGTTTTTCAACCAGGAACCTTGCTAATTTTAATAAAACGATATTTGCCATACTCATTTCTGATAAATAAGGTTAGTATATGGCTGCCGATTAACAGAAATTCAGTGAACATATGGGGGAACTTTGCTTTTTTTTTGTTTTCCCCTTTTCAATGGGAAGCTTTTGACGACGACGACTTGCTCAGTTCGTTATTTCTTACTTATTTTTGGAACTAAAGGTTCTCTACTTTGAATTACGTAACCGAGTCTTTAATGTAATGTTGTTGCCATACAGGGCTCAGCGCTGGAATCATCCGACTGTCGTCACATCCCGTAAGAGCTTTTCAAGGATCCGATGCTTTGTTTCAATGGATTCTGAATAAACACCGTCCAGCAAGGCATGATTTTGAAAGATTGGTTTTCGGTATATGGAGGAACGGTTACCTTGCCTCGTACATTGTTTCAGTAACAAAAGATGGCAAAGTCATCCAAAACCCAAACCTACGAGACGAGTTCCCCTCTCTAGTTGAACGCGTTCAGTGGAAAGGAGACTTGGCCAAGTCTATAGCTGTTTTCCAAATTTCTCATGTTGAGCTTGAAGACCAGATGCATTATGGATTGCGACTTGAATTTGCCGCCTTGAGATATTCGCGCTCTGATTTTCTTAGTCTTCGTGTTGAAGGTAACGGAAACAAGAGGGTAAATCTAATCAACATAAAGAATTTTCAGAGTGTGTGCAAGTTCGTTATAAAAGAAGGCTATAGGTTCATGATAGTTTTTGTTAGGGCGAGGCTCTCATAACCTAGATTTCCTAAACAAAGAGTTACGTCATCCTTAACTGACAAAGCACAGCCCACGATACTTCTTATAAGTCAAATGTCTTCGGTTAAGTCTTCTTAAATATGTGATGCTATCGATAACGATAACGATAACAAAAACAATAATAATGCAGCATTGACCTTGCTTTCTTAACAAATTCAGAGAAGGGGAGGTCTGCGATCACTGCCACACTTTCACCACCACTCTCAGCGGCCCCAAGGAGCAACGCTTCCTTCCGATGCGAATTCCAAGTTGGAGATTCGGACAAATCTGTCTACGATGGTATCACGGTTGGAACTTGGAAGCGAGGAGGTCTCTACATGACACTACTAACTTTAACGAATACCAAAATGATCGTCTTGAATCCGAAGCTAGATCAGGAAGTGCCGAAATACGTTGGAAGGGTTCAGGCCAAGACTTGGTCCAACAAGACAAGCAACACTTCTACGCTTTCAATCGAGTTTACAGATGTGAGACAATCTGATGAAAAGACTTATGGCTGTCGGATGTTTTTGGGGGCATTCCAAGGCTCGCTTGGTGCATCACTTTGGATTAACGCTGAAGGTTTGTGACATGTTAGCCTTGAGCCTTTACAAAGTGAAATAAAATATCAGAGAGGGAGAGAGAGAGATAGCTAAATCAAAACTTTAAGCAGTTAACCTCCATTTAATTTATTTGACGGTTTGAACCTTTTCAGTAGAAAGAAGCTCTCTCGAAGGATTTGAAGAGGCGAAACCATGACAGAATTGAATACTTATTTTTTTATAATAATAATAATAATAATAATAATAATAATAATAATAATAATAATAATAATAGTAATAATAATAATACATTTTATATTGCGCTACTATCCATAGCAATGATCAGAGCAACATGATATGGTAAATATGTGTATGAAAAAAAAAAATTAATAATGAACTACAGAATTGAAAAGCAGCTTATAAAAATATGTAAAGGGTTACTTGAAAAAGTGAATAGACACAAACAGGGCTCCTGACACAAATATTCTTTGTCTATTGAAATCTACTAGAGTCAATGTATAAATAGACCAGCCTAGTGCCAATAGTATTAGTCTTAAATTTCTTTATGAAAATGTCAATCGATGTAGATTTTTTTAAATATCTATTGGAATAGAGTTCCACAAGGTGGGGGCAGCCACCGAAAAAGCTCTTTTGCCATAGTACTCCAAATTGTAATTAGGAGTTTCAAGCGGACACTCTGAGGCATAACGTAGATTTCTGGATTGAGAATAATCAGTAATAAAATCTGGAAAGTATATAGGAGTCAATCAAGAGAAAATGAGGGTACAAGGAGGGAGGCTCCTGGTCCAGCCCTTGAGATATGTCATGTCCACAAAAGTTATATTTGGACGTCCGCATGCAGGCCAACCTCTGTCTGATACAGGATGAATATAAATATTCATCAGCCTTCCACGTGCGCCGCCATTTTCTCGTTTCACTAAGAACCTGAGGGCGAGCCAAGAATGCATGCGGACGTCTCGGAAGACAGACTTCCGCATGAAAAAAAAACTTCCGCTCGTCTAAAAATAACTTTCGTGGGTATGGCATATCCCGGCCAACGCCCCTGAGCCTCCCTCTCTGGCCCCTCATTTTCTCTTGAGCCAATCTAACTCGAGCCCTAAATGTGAGAAGGAGGATCTTAAATACAATTCTGTCCTGTGTGGGCAACCAATGGTGTCTCGAGCTCTTGTCAAATATTTGTTACCTTAGCATGACTCGATTCTCCTTATTCTAGGTCATAGTGAAAAACACAAGAGACAAATTGCAGAGGATTATTTTGTGGTACATGCACGAGTGGGGGAATCTGTAAGGCTTCCTTGCAATGCATTGTCAGATGTAAAAAAGTTGGACGGGGCCTTTAAAGCAGTTCATTGGTCTTACTCTAGTTCGGAGAAGTGCTACAATACAAAATGGTGTTGGATGGCTGGTATGAACGGGACAGGGATCACTCAAGTAAACGATACAGGTAGGGTTCCACAACGATCAAAGCTTGAAACAAAAGACCCAAGCGATTTGGGTTCGTATTGTTCTCCGTATTTCTTTCGAACTTCAAGCAGAAAATTGGCGATTAACACGTTGAGATCTCTTTCAACAATATTTTCAATCTCTCTCAGCTCGTTCCTTAAAACTAGAATTTTTTTAGCAGCGAGACATCTCACTATGTGTTCCTTAATGTGTTCTTGTTTCAGTCTTGATCCTGAATAAACTCGTCTAGGGAGCAACCAACCGACACGAATCTAGAGATTTCCTCCGCCTTGGCCATTTTCGGAGGAAAAATTTATAGGAGGCGCCGCTAAAAAAGCAACCAAATCTGAAAAGCTATTTGAATGTAAACGACGCACAATTCTGATTGGCTCCTAGACGCCCTTTACGCTATCGTTGATTGGTTATACTTCCAGTCGTACGCCATTCTTGTTGGCTGTATAGTCTTTTATCACGTGGGAAAATAAAGTGTAGAGATTTCTACACTGCTTTATGGGATAAAATTCCCGTTTACACAGTGAAACGACCTCAATCATTTCTTAACGACAGAATAATGGAGGGATGGGGAGCGGTAGTCTTATATCCGTTTCCTTAAAGTCTATTAAGGCTTAACAAGTAATAATGCAAGCCGTTCCTTCACGTCGTATTCATCGCACACTCGGTATATTGAGGATCTAGTGACTTGCGGTCAGAGGTTCAAACAACCAAAGGAGTTTGGAAGGCATAAAAATGGGATTAAAGGATGGAAAAAATGGCGTTTAAGAAAATGATGCCACGGTCCCCAAACAGCGTATTGATTTTGTACAATCCATAATATTTATATTTCCATGTACAGTACATACCTGGCCACAAATGAAAGTAAATATTGCAACAGTAACATATCAGCAAATAGAAACACACGCACACCGCAGTGGAAGTGTCATTTAGGTATTTACCACATCAATCCTCTATGGTGAGAGGCTCCTTGAATAAAAATTATGTTGTCAATCTGCAGGTCCTTATGCAAACCGTATGACTTTGTTTTCAAACGGTTCTCTTGAGATTGTCAAAGTTAAACCCAGTGACGAGACGGACTACAAATGCTCTGTGGAGAGAACAAACTATGCTTCCCCTCGTCGTCGCTTTCCCTCGTTAAAAGTTGACTCTCGGGGTAAGTTCTATGTATGTTGTGTCAGGAATCATGCTTAAAAGTTGCTCTTTAAACGACGTATTCTGATCTCATGTTACGTCTGTAATTAAGGTGACCACACAAGGTACATGTATATTTTTAAATCCAACGTTGCCATTTTAAGAATGGACACGTATGTACGTCCAGAAATGCAAGTAATTAGATGCACGCCCAATTTTGACATCCGACAGGTAGTGTCACTTTAAGGCTAAGGACGCTTAATTCCACTTGACAGAACTAACCGGTCAGACCCGGCATTTGGGGGGAAACTCTACAAAGCCTTCAAATTAACACACTTTGAGGATGATATATACTCCCCCAGAAGAATGCGAGGGATTGTCAAGTTTTCGTTCTAGTTTTACATTTGAGTAAATTGAGCCAACAGTTCAGTTCTTAAACAAATCAACAGTTCAGTCTTTCAACAAGGCAGTAGGCCAGTTCTTCAACAACCAACAGCAATTTTTCCACAACAACCCCTCCACTCCTCGGCGCCCACTTTTCCTCTGGCTCTTAAGTTATCTTTCTTTACCCTATTTCTTCTTCGTTTCTTAGAATTAGCGCCTGGATCTCCTCGTCGGCTTCTTTTCTTGCCGCTGCTGACAAAGGGGTTTTGTCTTTGAAATTCCCGGCCGGCTCCCGCTAATGTGTCTTAGCAGTGATGCACTTCCTTTTTCTCTCTGACCTCCGTATTACAACCTTTCCTTGCGCGTGTCCTACATGCCTCAACCAACCACAACCAACGTTTTGCCCATATATCCGCTCTTCTCAAATCAGGGGATCAAACGTTAGGCCATCTCAATCAAGACGGAAAGCGTTCAAGCGGATGGACACTTCCCTAAAGGGCAGTCGAGAAAGGCTATCAAATGCAATGAGGCGATTTATGGGTATTCTTGCACAACTGTTTATGCCATTATACTGTATATGTGCTAACCACATAACCATTATTTTATGATAGAAATCCCTTTCCCTAGCTTTTCATAGGTAATGGGAAACCGCTTTTTGCAATACGCGGCAGTTATGAAATGCTAGGGATAGTGATTTTTGCCAACAAAACAATACTTATACGGCTAGCAGGAGACAACAAAAAATTCAGGACACTGGCATAAATCGTTGGAATGTTATAGCGGTCGGACCGTTTTTTTACAAAAAAAAGCACGTTTTTATTTTTATGTTTTTGGCACCTGTAGTGTTATTTAATAGTTAATAACTTAGTGATCCTGTATATTTAAACTTTGTATTAACCGTCACTTCTGAAGATGTATGTAGAAGCACCCAAAACGTCAAGTAAAAGACAATTTGAAATCATGCGTTCAAATTTGATGTTTTCCACCGCTGTTTTTGTATTATGTCTGATAAAATTGATAAAATCTTGCTGCAAGATCCGGAGTGGAAGATAGATTCTAGAATTTGTTGCGAATCTAATGGCTTGTTTGATAGAGCTGACTCCAAAAGCCTTTATACAATGCCACTGAATCGTATGACGTGGTGCTTAACAGTAGCGGACTTCTCGGAAACCGACTTCCGATCTAAAGATAACGTTTGTGACATTCATATATCCCAGTAGAGGCCGTTACATTCCCTCTTTCTCCCTCATTCTTTCTTGGGTAAATGCTTAACCTTGACGGGACACTTCGTGCTGGATATCAAAATTGGGCGTGTATAGATCTAATTATCTGGAATTCTATACATAATTGAGGTAACGCAAAGGGAATGGGCAAAAATTCAAATTTGTCTGAATTCTTCCCAGTTCCACCTAAGATTACCTCACGATCACCGGATGAAGTCAAGGTGTATGAAGGGGAATCGCTGCACTTAAAGTGTGATGCAGAGGGCACGCCTAATCCCATCATAGTTTGGAGGAAGGACGGAGATGTCCTGGAGAACACGACTGTTGTTAAAGAGCACTTCATACTAGAGAACGCCACAAAAGCCGATGCCGGTGCTTATGTATGTGTGGCCTCTAACTCTATTGGATCCGACAGCTACATGGTCGTAGTCAGCATAATGCTCACCGGAGGTAAGAGTTTCTGATTGTTTGTTCCACATGGATAAAAGAAACACATATGGATGTCAATGATTGTGCTTACAGCTTCATGTTATGTCCATCATTCTGTCTAGCACTTTTTTTTGCCAGACTGAGGATGAAACCTTACGAACTGAAGAGTTCCCGGACGAATAAAACATTGAGAAAAATCCCTCGTGGATTTTCTAAACCCCCACTAGGTCCTCGACTTTTATCTTTAAGGCAGTTCAAGCCTTGTAATCGACTTTTTCTAAAGAGTACTGTACGCGATAGAAAAAAGGACAAGCAAACTTCCCATCCAAAGCAAATGCTTACACACTCCAAAGGACCTATGTGCGGCGCGTGAACGAAGAAACAGGGTAGCTTTTTTTTTTTTTTTTTTTTTTTCCCTAAAGAATAATCAGAAGATCATATGTCAGTCCGTCCGTCCTGTGAATGTGAACAGGGTTTATTTCAGTTGAAGTACTATACTTTGTGACCTTAGAAATAATAATGAGATAATAAAAACACGATAATGCGTCAGGTAAGTCTCAAGTGGACCTGGGTTTCTGTGTCACTTATGTCCTACTTGGATACCGGTAAAAACTTGAATAATGAGCGCGCGTTGGATATGAGGTGGTAAATAGCCAACGAAGCGCGTAGCGCCGAGTTGGCTATAACCAGTCTCTTATTCAATATTGTTCTAAAGGACCTGGACCTGGACCTAAAGCTACTTCGACCAAGGAAGGACTTACGGGAGGTGAAATTGCTGGAATTGTTCTTGGAATTGTGACAGTTATTGCTATAGTTATCATC
>NC_090881.1:15776488-15778008 GCF_036669935.1 Montipora foliosa
TGATAAACATTTTCCTAAATCCAATCCACTACACAAAATCTTCAACCGAAACACTCTTAAGCTGAGCTACAGCTGTATGAGAAACGTAAAAACCATCATCTCCAGCCACAACAAAGCCCAGATCAGTAAATCATCAAATCAATCAGAAAAAATCGATGACAACTGTAATTGCCGAGACAAGAATTCCTGCCCACTTGAGGGAAATTGTAACACCCGGAACATTGTCTACCAAGCAGAGGTCGTGACCTCACAGACCAAAGAGACATACATCGGTCTGTGTGATACAACATTCAAGGAACGCTACAGAAACCATATATGTTCTTTCAGGCACGAACGGTACAAAAATGTAACCGAGCTCAGCAAGTATATTTGGAGTCTAAAAGAACAGAACATCAATTATCAGATTAAGTGGA
This sequence comes from Montipora foliosa, assembly GCF_036669935.1. Lineage (NCBI taxonomy): Eukaryota > Metazoa > Cnidaria > Anthozoa > Scleractinia > Acroporidae > Montipora > Montipora foliosa. Next base: position 15,776,902 of record NC_090881.1, read on the forward strand.
AAAAAGTAAAGCAAGCTAGGTCGTATTCTAATGCCAACAAAAAATGTAATCTTTGCCTATGGGAAAAATATTTCATAATTTGTAAGCCGGAAATGTCGACACTTAACCACAGAAACGAAATGACATCAACCTGTAGACATTGCAAGAAATTTCTGTTAAGTAGCGCGTTCACCTAAAATAGTCTTACTCGATCGTTTAGCGCTTTTGCCGTCCAATCACATCTTAACACGTTAAGCTAGTAAGCATTGTTCCCCACTTTCAAATTTGTATATCTTTACATGTAACCGTTATTGTTGTTAGTTGCCTGATGATTGCTTCATTAGAAGCATGAAACTCCGAGTAGCAATTAAATGTTTTTGAACTAGTCCGACTCCAGAAATTCATCTTTATTTACAGCTCTGGTTTAACCATGGAGCACTTTTATAGCAGATGAAGTCTTCAGTTTTTCCACTGGCAATATATATATATATATATATATATATATATATTGAAAAATACGGTGATGCCATGCCTCGTATAATATTAAATAACTTATGAAGACTTCTTAAGGCAAATTGATTATAATGGAACGTCAAACGTTTCGCCGGTTAGGGCTTCATCAGTGACTGATAAGTTATTTTACAAGAATATATAACAAGTAAAGAACAATGGGCTTTGATCAGGTTCATTAAGCCTGCTGGTGTATGGTCAGGAGACGTCCAATACAACCATTCATGACGGTTTCAGTGTCTTTCTTTCTGATTTCGAGCGCTTCAATGATCTTGCGTGTCTGATGTTGTGGAATGTTGTTATGTAGAATGTTCCATGAGATGTCTTTAAGCATTGGCGTATTGGTATGACTAACAAGGTGCTGATTAATATTCAACCCACAGAGAGAGAGAGAGAGAGAGAGAGAGAGAGAGAGAGAGAGAGAGAGAGAGAGAGAGAGAGAGAGAGAGAGAAAGAAAGAGAGAAAAATAGGGAACTTTTATGACGTGCATAGGGAACTTTTGTGACGTGCATAGGGAACTTTTGTGGCCACACTAGGGAACTTTTGTGACATTAGGGAACTTTGGTGACTTGAATAGGGCACTTTGGTGACCCTGATAGGGAACTTATGTGACGCTC
>NC_090881.1:15785608-15795608 GCF_036669935.1 Montipora foliosa
GGTAAGAGGCACAATTGGGAGTGAAAGGTTTAAAAGGTTTAAGTGGAAACTGTACTATATGTATTTGAACGCACTTTACCTTGTATCTCAAAGAAAAACGTTGCACAGCGAGAAAATTTAAAAATCAAGTGGAACTGTCATAACTAGTATACGATAAGCATGGGTATATTGGCAGTGTCAGTTGTTGTGAACTTCAAATTTTCTCGACTGCAGATATCTACTGTTTCTGTTATAGACTATTAGAGAGTGTTGTAAAAACATTTGAAAACATGCAACAATAAAGCTAATATTCTTTCTAGCTCTAAAAGTAGGTGATTTTTTGAGCCACTGTACTATTTTCCTTATAAATAATCCTATAAAAATTACCGGCTTTCCGTAACATTGAACATAATTTATAAAAATGAACTTACGGCCATTACTAGGTCGGGACATAGTTGTGGCAAGGGCCGGCTGGTTGACTCCAGTGCTGTTAAAAGATGCAACAGGGGAAGAAATGGTTGAAGTGGGCACTGGTGTAGACAATGTAGATGATGGGATAAGAGAAACCGAAGGAATTGGGTTTGATGATGTCGATGCAGTAGGTGTGACTGTAGAAGGTAGTGTAGAGGATGTGGCAGTTGAAGACGATGGTAAGGCATCATCCAAATTAACCGAAGCTGGACCTGTCAAAAATGAAACCGGAAGACCCCTGGCTTTAAGTTTAGGTTTGTATCACAGATACTTTTATTTTGCACAATCTGAACAGCTTGAATTGAATTTTTGACTTTGATTATTTCTAATCAATAAGCTGCGTTCTAGTGGTGACGTGTCAAGGCTCTCTTCATTTTGTGCCTAGGCAGAAAGGGAAATGGAGGTTTTCTAAAGGCAAGTGTGCCCTCGAAAAGTGCATGCACTATGGTATAATTATTGTTCCAGAAATTTACTTTTATGATACTCTTATACATGATCAAAAGGATTCGATGGAGCAAGGGAAAAATGTGTCATAAATACTGTAGGACGTTAAAAAATTGAGCTAAGATGATGTTCACTGAAGAGAGGAGATGGTACGATGTTCTGAGCGAACCCTCTGTTTTCAAATTCAAGGTGAATCGTTCTTGATTTGCGTGTAATTCACCTGAATTACCATTCCTTTAACATAAGTGCCGGAACATACCAACAGCCGAAGTACTGGTAAGGAAAGGTCCCTTGGTTCAAAGTTCACTTACTGAATACTGAAATAGCTTCTTTGGCTAAAACTACTTTAAATTATTGAACGGAGCTTATCAAATAACACGTTTCTCAGGCGGATCCCCAACTACCTATAGTTACCATACCTTTCCAATAAATGTAAACTTTTTGTTTGGGACCCTGTGTGAACTGAGCCATTATTTCCTCTCCACTGGGGATGTGGCGAAATACAACGCTCATCGCATGGCCCTTGTCGTAAGACGTTATGAATCGTAAACTGTTTAAACGAAAAAAATCAAACAAATATCTTGAAAATATAACAGAAATGTTGCACCGTTGGTTCAACTTACTGTTATACATGATAATCAGTGTTTGATCAAACTACTTTTTGCCGGCCATATAACTACATGTACTTTGTGTTGTGATTTGCAAACGCATTGCTGGCGGAATTTTTTAAATTCGTTAATGTAGGAGGGTTGCCCTCAGGGCTTGCGACCCACTATAAAATCCGCAGAGAAATCACACAAATTCTAAACTTACCGAGTAAGGTCCAGATCTACTAAGCATGGAAAGTGAAACAATAGCAACCTTTCTATATCGGCAGCCGCGTGGTTTTTTGTGAAGGCGATCTGCTTCACTCTTCCTGCAGCTTCGAGGCGGCTGAACTCGCGTCTGGTTGGCATAGCTTTTGATCTATTCTCAAGATGAACAAAAGTCCTTGAAAAAGCTCTAGATCCGTGTCGTTTGGGAGAGGGACGAGGAGCAACATCGCTATCACTAGACTCGCTAACGTTTCTTGTAGCCATCGTGGAGGAAGAGAGATCAGCAACGTATCATTCACTCTTTGTAATTGAAAAATGATCCTTACCCCATTGTTTATTGCTTAAAAGTTTGACCGGTTTTTATCCCCAAGGGGCATACAGCATCCGGTTTTTCATATGTTGTGCAGTCGACATGTGTCTGCTAAAGCTTTGGATCTTTTGTCAAGAGGAACGTAAGTTCCTGAAAAAGCTCTAGCTCCACGTCATTTTGGAGACCAAAGGAACAATCGCTGTCACTAAAGTCAATATCGTTGCTTTTTCGTCATCTTGAGGGAAACTGAGAGAGTCGTCTTGTCATTTAGTCTAATTGAAAAACGATACGTACTCATACCAAATAAACGTTTGACCGGTTCTTAATAGTTTAATCCCATGGGAACCACAGTCGTGAGACATTACAAAACAATCTAAACCATTTCAATTTTCAATTTTGAACACTTAACTTTCTGTATTTCGACAACTTCATTTCAAGTTATTTCGTTATGCAAACCATCACTAAACCAATTCTGTTTGTTCTGTGCCATTTCAAGATCTGGTCTTTTGGGCGGTGTTGGCCGCCCATAGAGCACTTGCCTGCGTGGCTGGCGGGATATTTTATAGCAGGGTTACATTAAACACTCGCGAGTACGCTGGTTTTGGCTGCGAGTTGGCCGCGACTGGAATGTGGACAAGTCATTTCTTAGCTCGCGGCCAAAACAACGAAGTAACCATCGATTTACTGCCACTTGTTTCATTTATTTAATCACGCACTGAAATATTGTCACCATTAAATAATCATGCAAAAAAAATCCCGCCCGCTAAGCAGGCTAATAGAGGACAGTTTCTGGTTTCCATATGAACTTATATGCTATGCATTCAAAAGAGTGACGGTGTTGGTACAACGTGTTGTTTTAATAGAAACAAAACAAAAAAAATGGAGTTCCCGCGAATTCTGAGTTAATTGTTGTAAACTAGACTCTGTGAGCGTGGACTGGTTTTCCTGGTTGTACTTGTTACAAAAGGAGCCAAACATAGGGACATAGGGTAATGGTGGGTGGGGTAATTCCGCGTTCGATATATTAAAATTCAGTCCTAAACAAAAGATATCATCGTTGTACAACATATGCAGTCACTTCTTCTATACAGGTAAGCTAGAAGCAATTACAATTTTTGTTAAAGGTTAAAGCTATTAGTTGGGCAGGAAGTGAGTCGATGTTGGTGGAGAAAGGCCAAATCTCAAAACTGCTTCAGTTTGTTGCTCGTAAGTTTCCTCTGAATGTGCCATGTTCATCGCTTCAGATTTAAAGTGCAATGAAGTACACTGTTGCAGGATACCGCTGGATGCTGTGACGTTGCCGTCTCTTGATCCAAGTCTTTTGGCTCCCAGGCCATTTCACGAGCCCATCTAATCTTGGGTTTCTGACCATAGAGGCCAAATATTTACTTGATGACTTGTAACTTAAAGGCCTTGTTGTTTCGGCTCGAGATATTTTCATATCAACAACTAGGGGATTTTTTAAAGATGTATTTTCAGCATGTCACAGGCAAACCAAGGAAAAAGAAAGCAGAGTTCTCACAATAGGTCTTACATACGACCCTCTGATAACTAGTTGATGGGATTTTCATTCAGAACACTCACTGAAGAAGGAGAATATTTAACACGGCAACAGTCAATTTATTTCCCTAATCCCCAATTTTTCCACCCTGCAAGCAGAGCCTCTTTTTTTTCTTTTTCTGTACAGAGGAGGAGAAAAGGCGGCTCTGCCTGAATCGCGTCAACTCTTTGAAGCCGTCGCAGGCCGAGTTTCTGGACTAGTCAACCTTGTTTTCTCTCGTCAAACCAGTTTTTTTTCTAGTGCGAGCATCCTTTTAGTTATAAAACCATGGTTGTAATTGAACTCCTCCCTCTCTATTCAACGAAAAATCACGATGGCGGTAAGATCTGCTTGAAGCCAAGCACTTAGGCCTGGTTTCGATATTGTATCCTGGTAACAAGCAGCGCATGCTTAATAAAGATCTTACTCTATTCATGCAGAGTTTTTCTCGATAACGCCCTAATTGAGTACCCAAAAGAAAGGCTCTGCCAGTAGGGTGCAATTTTTCAATCCATTGTACAAGTTTGAGTAACATTTCCAAGAGCCCCTACAACAACCGGTATTACACCCCACACGGTTTTTACACTGCACATTCTTGTAATCTCCCACTTCAAATCCTGATATTTGCAGGTTAATTAAATATTCTTCTGTGTCCACCGGATAAAACTTTCACATTTGGCCCTTGAAGCCTATCAAGACTACTCACAAAGACAATACTTAGCAGGGGAGTGACAGGTTCCCACTCATATTCTGATTGGGCAACCCAGTAATAAGTCCAGATTTTTGCTAATCCCGCCTATCAACTCTGCCAGGAAAGATTACGAATCGATTACCCCAAGCGTCAGAGGAATTGTTTTTCCTTGTTGACCCGAGTGCTGTCTTGATTCGTACAGCGTTGTCTATGAAGAGGGGGACATTGGGATTTTCGGTTTTGCGGTTTTCGCTATTTTTTAGATCGGTTTTTCGGTTTTTGTTTTTTGTGTAAAAAATACGAGCGGTTTTTCGGTTTTGTTATACGATGTGGTTTTGGGTTTTTCTATTTTGTCCTATTTGGGTTCCGGTTTTTCTTAGATTTGAGCGGCAATTGATCTCGATCATAGTATTATTTATTTATTTACTCTTTATTTAACCACGGTGCAATTCATCAGCAATATAAACAAAATATGTACAATTAAAAATTTAAAGATAGGACTATGTAAACTACATTAACTATCTTACTCAATATCATACAATAAAAGCTGCTTTCCATGAATACCGTGTTTAGAATAATGGCTTAGATAACCTCTTTAATCAGTCGTTTGAATTGATTGAGGGACTCTGCTTTCCTTAGCTCTAATGGCAAAATGTTCCACAAAACTGCGCCTCTAAATAGCTAAAGCTGTTTTTTGTAGTAGTTTGTGCGCGGTTGCGGAACATTTACCTTATTCACAGAGTCTCTCAAACAATAACCAGAATCGCGATGGACAATTTTCGAGCCAGGTGCTAGTCCCTGTAGGGACGTAAATACCATTGTTGCTCTTTCAATTTGCCTTTGAGAGACTAGGGATTTCCATCTTAAGAGTTGAAATAAATTGTTGACATGAGCGTCATAGTTAGAATAGGTCAAGACACGGGCTGCTCTGTTTTGTAGTTTTTGCAGTTTGTCCTGCAAAGTTACTCCACAGTTTTCCGAAAGAATATTGCAGTGGTTGAAATGAGGTTTTACTAGGGCCCGATAAATAGAATGTAAGGTCCCATAGGGTACAAGATGCCTGTTTTCCCTCACGTGATTAGTAACCTTGTTTTTCCTCCAAAACAAAAGAAAACGTTTGAGTGATAATAGAGCTCAATTCCCGGAGTCGTCACATGAAAACACTCTATAGCCGCGAAACGCCAAAAGATGAAGATCTGAACGAGCATGAAATGAGTGAGAAGCTGGTGACTCTGAGAAAGGGCAGCTAGAATTTGATAAATGTAGTGACGAAGTCATTGCAGATGACAACAACTCCCAGGGTCAGCTGAGATGAATTAGGGACATCGACGAATTGTCTCTTTGGTGCAACGTCGCGGTATGGACAACAAAGTAAGGGGGTGAGAAGACCCCCATATAAAAAGGGGAGGGATGTTCGTCGTCTCTCTTAGGGGTGTAAATTTCGGATTTTGATCTCACGTAGGGTGTTTTGGGCAAAACGCAATGAAAATCTCCTTAGGGTTGCGCGCGAAGAAATATAAAAGTGTATATTTACACTTTCAAATTTCTTCACGCAGGCGAAAGTATTAGATGATAATGTCTTTGCCATCATTAGAAGTCGCTTTTTTTTTTTATTTTTATTTTTTATTGTTCTGTGTTAAGGATAATACGGTCTCTTTTAGGGGTCAAAAAACGCCTGGGCCACGCCAGATTGGTCTCCTTTAATTAAGGGTTCAATGTAACATTTCCGACGAGAATCCCTCGCCTTTTTATGTGGGAGTCCCCCCCGGAGGCGGTGAGGTTCAATATTCGACTCCTGTTTTAAGTACGTATCTGTTTATTACCATACTTGACCATATTTGGGCTCGAGAGAGCGGCAAAAATCAAGCCTATGATTTTAGCAGATACTAAAAGATATGGAGGCTTTAGACAAGTCCATGACATTCACAAATACTTTGATGAAATAAAATTTTAGCGTAGTTTGTTCTGTATGCCGCACTTGTCAACATTGTATCGTCTTTTTGACGGTTTTGTGTGCGGTTTTCGGTTTTGGTCGAATTTTTTTTGCGGTTTTGCGGTTTTGGATGATTTTTTCTTCAGTTTTGCGGTTTCTAATACACCCCAATGTCCCCCTCTATTAAGAAACTAAGTAACGCCGTTATTTAAAGAGGGTAAAAACGTGGCAGTTAGGTAAAAACGTGGCGGTTATGAAGAACCGGTAAACGTGTGGCCCTGTATAAAACATAAAATCAAAATTAATATTACAACTTTTGACACTTATAAAAAAAGGCAAAAAAAAATATTTAAGAACTATCTAGCATCTTATTTAAAAACTATTCACTATCTAAAACAAGTTATTTAACAGACCTGCTTAAAAAAAGCTAGTTAACTACTTAAAATATAGTCAATTTTTCTGGCTCTCTTTGCCTCGCAATTACATTCATAGCCGTTTTCCGTTTAAACGATTTAACATCTTTCTTCCTCTTTCGGTCACAAGACAGCTCGTTCCAATTTCTAATTTTTCGTATGTTGAAAGTACGGCCTCCTGTGTCTTTCTTAAAAACAGGACAATGAAAAAAAAAATTTGGAAAAGGATTGGATCGGTTATGAAACTCAGAATTGTCTTTAATATAGAATTGATATAATTTGGAGTTGTGCCCCGAGTCTCTTGAAGGCTATAGAACATCTATTTAAATATGCCTCGATAAAGAATGGAGTCCAGTTCAGTTCATTAAACATAGTTAATGTGTGTGTTGTTCTTTTGGCGTCCAATATAATGCGCGCAGCTCTCTTCTGCATCCATAAGCCTCTGTCTAGCAATTCCTTGCTACAAGATGACCAAATTGGACTGAGGTACAACATAACTGACTTTATAACAGCGACATAAAAAATTAACTTGTGCTTTTGTTTAAGATAAGGGGTAAAATGCCTCACAAGTCCAAGTCGTTTTGACAGTATTTTACATAATTCATCGATGTGTGCTTAAAAACGTAGATCTTTATCAATGATTTAACCCAATAATTATTTTATGATGCGATAATTGGTCGATATTTGTGCCGTCAAGGCATAGACTTAAGCTTTTTGTTTCCTCACTGAGCTCATGTTGAATCCTTCTTCCCGTAACAAGTAACCCTGTAGTCTTCTCGATTTTGATGTACATTTTGGTTTCCGTTGACCATTTCTCAACATTTTAAAGGTCACTAGAAAGAGCTTGAGTTAAGGAAGTGATATTACATGTATTCCAGTTTGCACTCAAGGGCAGGGTGGTACCGTCGGCATATATATCAATAGTGGAGTTGTTCAAATGTTGAGGCATATTCACAAATAGGAGAAATAGAACTGGAACTGCGGTACCCCTTGCCTGACAGGTTTCGGCTCATATGTCATATGCCCCAGTTTTACAAACTGTCTTCGCTCCTCCAGATACAATCGAAACTAAGCCACGCTATCTGAACTGACGCCGTACACTGATAATAGGCCGTTTCCGAGTTCATGTCTACCTCCTCTTCACGGCGAGCCTTAGTGCGAAGTTTTTGTTATGACAATTAAGTTTCATTCATATGTAAAGTATAACTAATTACCATCACAAAAATTTCGCATTTAGACTCGCTTTGAAGAGGAGGCAGATATGAACTCGGAAATGGCCTATTTCTTTAGCTTTTTGCGTTGTTTGTTCATGCACCTGCGGCAGTGCATGCGTGGAGCCAGCCTATGCAGTCAGCGGTCTTTTGTTGTCCACATGTGCGTCTTGTTTGTTGTAGCACCATTCTACGTTCGAGCATAGTCAATTCTGGGTTGTTCCTCTCCCCTCCCCCCGCTTCCCCTCTCCTTTTTTCCACTGTATATATACTGTATCAGTGCGACGGGTGGCCTTCTTCCCTTCTGCGTGGGAGCTCGTGGCTGGGTTGCCAGGATTTGCCAGCCATGGCAGCAGTCTCAACTACTCGGAGCTGCCTGCCAATAGTGGAAGCTCCTGGATATCGGGGCACTCAACCTCCATTTAGCGATGCCGTTTTTAATCCTATTTTACTGTTTTAGATTACATTCCCCGTCACTTCAACCCCACCCTCCTTAAACACTATCATTTCACATTTCTGAAATTCTAGTCTAATTTTCATCTCCTCAATATGTTTCTCCCAGTAATTTACATTGTAGGTTGACTTTTTTGAAAAAAATAAAACCATTCCAGTTTCTTACGTGTTGAGGACAAATCGAGCAAAGCGAAAAGCGCTAGACATTCTTTTATCATTTTTCATCTTGTAGGTTCCAATTTTCCTGCTCTTTCCCTTGCGTAACGTTGCATTTTAATTGCCTAATGCGTTTCAATGTCTGTACCTGATAGTTGTTGTACCGATACTCGAAGAAAGAAGCTAAATATTCTGGAGCCGAAATAACGTAGATTTCATTTTAGTGGTGTACTACATTTCGGCTGGCCAAACCACCCTTCTTCAGGTACAATGAGAGTTGTACCTGACTGTCATTGTACTTAACTCTCATTAGGGCCGTTTATACGAGAGAAAATAAGCTTACTCTGGCCGCGGCGTACATGATACGCGAAAGGAACTATTTACACGAGTGTAAACTCCCAGGCCAGGATAAGCCGCGGCTTGTTGAGAAAGCCGTGAACGTAGATTTTGTACCATTTATACGGGGCTGTTTGCGTCTTATGTAAGCCGCGGCTTATTTTCTCTCTTATAAAACGGCCCTATTGTACCTAAAGAAGGCTGGTTTGGCCAGCCGAAATACAGTACACCATTAAAATCAAATCTACGTTGTATTGGCTCTTGCTCAAAATATGTAGCTGCTCAACTTGTAACTACGCCGATCAGATCAAGCCACTGATCCAACGTACACAGGAAGATTGTCTACGGTTACTTCTTCAAAACTTTGAAACTGAAAAAAAAAGTGATTTTGGCGCGTTATATGTATGGGTTTAACATTGAAACTTTTAACCGAAAGCTTTAACAAAGTTAGGTTTTTCTCGGGCAAGATTACTTTGCAGGGGCACCCAACGAGAATATAGTTCAAAACCACTTAAACATAGCATTGTTAAACGAATTTTGGTATTAAAATGGTAGAAGTTAAAAGTTTTTCATCTGTTCGGACTTCCTAGCTGAAAGTCTAGTGACCCGAAACCTTTAGGGATCGAAACTTACCTTTTCGAAAATTTCAGCCAGAAAAAAACGCTCCCGAAACTTCTAGGTGACAATGGGCAATTATACCGTTTTTTAGATGTTCGAAAATCCTAGGACAGGCAGGCAAGCAAAAAGTTGTACAACAAATGTCCCGAAAACTCTAGATCTCAAGTTGTCTTCCGCACAGATATTTTTAGAAAATTGACGTTGGGTGCTCCTGACTTTGGGTCGTGTTTAGGAGAACTGAGGTCACAACAACAACGAACGAGCTGCGACACTTGTAACCCGATTTTTGGGTGCATACATCGAAACAGCGCCATACATCGAGACCTAAAAGAGCAATATCCCAGTAAGTCCAATAATTTGCTGGTGGCAGTGACCACGACATTTATGGCCATAGACGCCTGTCTTTACTTCCATTTCCATGTAAAAAAACGAATTGCCTTTTTCAGGGGACTGTAACTTCGGCATTGTCGCGAATATGAAATAAGATCAGTATTTTTATGCTATCTTTTACCTGTCCCAAACCAACCTTCAGGCAAGCATTTTGCTTTTTAAAAGGGTGTGGTGTATGGTACCCTCACCAGATGGTGCAAACTTTCGAACTGGTTTATGATGTATATTAAGGCCAAGACT
>NC_090881.1:15803108-15815608 GCF_036669935.1 Montipora foliosa
ATGTGAAGGGCACACGTGGCGGGGACTGTTTAGGAGTAATGGGAGTTTGTTCCTGCAGCTACTCTCAGCCTCTCATCCAGTCACTGCAGAAATCAGGTGAGGAAAGAATAATACCATTTTATAGTTGACAAGATTGCATTGGAACGGATACGAGAGCATTTCGAGAAAGATTCAGATTCAAGGGGAGCAGAGTAACGAGATAATCAGATTAATCCAAAGAAACATCTTGATCTTCGGTTTTAAAATAACGTCATGTAATTCTTAAATCAAAATCGCGAGATTTCCTGAAAATTTTCCTGCATTACCTTGAACATAATCCAGAATTAAATATTTTTACCTGTTGAGAATTTATTAGTGTATTCCACTTTGAGAATATACTGATTTGGTTCTTTTTTACTTGCTTAATCAATAAGATGGTAACCGTCCAGTTGAAAAAAGAGGAACTCTCCTTAAACACTTTATGTTTTAAGAGGTTGTGTTGAAGCGTATGTACACCAGTTCATGGGTGTAGGGAAAGCATAGCGCGTTACTACAAAGCGCCTAAAAGTTGCGTTTTCGTTTTTTCTTTTGGTACGTGAAAGTAAAGAGGATCTATATCTTTGAAGCTAGCCCTATACATTAAATTAACAGAATTAATTATTCCTTGCTATTTTAATAGGATTGTGATGATGCCTGCAACAGAAAACGAGAAAGTGTTCCATTCAGACATTGTCACATTAAGTGAAGGAGAGATGTGGGGTACAGACGTACATGCCAATGGTTTTGTTGACGAAAACGGACGGCTGGAAATTAAATTTATTATTTATTATTTGAGTATATGACATGGAACAACAACTAAAGAATATCTAGCCCACAGTTTTTCAACTAGTAAACTTTTTAGATAATAATCTGTCGCCGTAGTAAACCTTGGACGTATAGAGCTTCGTAATGAGGTATATACTAAGGGGTTTTTTTACCATTGAGGACCAAAGACAGGAATTTTAAGAAAACAATTTCAAAAATCAATTACACTGTAAAGCCGTTTTGATACAACGCGTGTTGATCTGGATCGAAACATGGTCAGGTTTTCCGTCTATCATGTCCTTTGTTAATCGCCTTTGCACGAATAAGTCGATTTATTTTCATCACACTTTACCCACTAAGCTATTATTGGATATTCTCTCTAAGTGATGTTTATTTTAGCTTTTATTGTTTTCATTACGTGGGCCCATAACCGAAGGACTTACAAGCGGCATCTTACAGTGCTCTGTTGATTACTGAATGATACTTAGTTTGATTCCGATGGTAGTTATATATAATGGGGCTTTTAAGTGTAAGCCGGCCGGGGCAAACCTTTACTATGTTAAATATCTTAATTTCGTCTAGAAAGCATTGATTTTTATTTATCTCTTGAATTTTTTGCTGTTATGTATGTAAACTTGCGGTATCGGAAAAAAATGACTCGTATTTCCAGTAGACTGAATATGTTCAATTTTCACAATATGTGTAATAAACAAATTACCGTCATGATCATTGAAAATGCTTTCCCCATTTACTTTATTTCCATTCATTTTTACTTAGTTTACTAACTCCCCTTTAACTTCCCCAATAAGTGAGCTATAGTTGTGCATGGGGCTATAGTTCCTATGTCAAAAAATGTGTCCTGAATTAAAGATCATATGAAGAAATAGAAAACTGCCTAAAATCCTTCTGAGATAAGTTTTAAACTTCAAAGAATTTTTTTGGGGAAAGGTCAAACTACCCATGCGAGCTCTACACATGCATTCCCCTCAGTTTCAGTCACCGCGAGAAGGAAATACCTTTTACAGTATAAACTTAAGATTTGAAGCCTTTCACTCACTTTGCGCTGGTGACGAAGTGCATCATTTCTAGCCTGTATAACGGTTTGTTACACCGATCGAAGTTAATGGCTAAAACAGTTTCATTACGAAGACACGCCCCGCCACATGTTGTGAGCTCCAGCTAAAGCGTTTATTTGAATGAAAGATGGATAACGTTTTTGAGCAACATACCTTGCGTGCGACCAAAGCACTGCGAAGTTGTTATGGAAAGTGACTGGCTTCCAAAACCCACCTCGTTCGAAGTTGGGCGTCATATTATTTTTACTCAAATTCAAACGAGCTGCAATCGAAGTTGATTCAAGACCGGCCAAAGCAATCGAGTTCGATTTGTAGTAAACACAAGCTTTTTTTAACTATTTCACTCAAATTCAACCGAGCTGCAATCGAACTTGATTCAAGGTCGACCAAAGCAATCGAGCTCGATTAGGAGACACCACTGTTTTAACCGTGGTGCATTCAAACACCGTCCTCGGTTGTAGTTTGATCGTGTACGATTGTTTGGTCGTACTCGGTATATAGTAAACGTGCTCGTTTGACCAGAAATCTCAAATGGTCCACACCACTGTTTTAACCGTGGTGCATTCAAACACCGTCCTCGGTTGTAGTTTGATCGTGTACGATTGTTTGGTCGTACTCGGTATATAGTAAACGTGCTCGTTTGACCAGAAATCTCAAATGGTCCGGAATTTTTATGTGACAAGGGTGTGCGGCTTTAAGACGATCTAAATTAAAAGGAAATAAGTTTATAAAAGTTGAAATGCATCGAGTGAAGTGAAGGTAAAACATGCATCGGTAACCACACCGAACATAGCTTTAAGAAGATTGCTCGTGCTCTGATCTACTTAGATAAATGTTTTTCAATGGTGTGCTCGCAATCACACGACACATACCTCATTGCACCTGTCAAATTTTTGCACAGAACCAGTAATAGTTGGCATTACAGCTGATCCGGTGGAATAAAGTTTTTACTCCAGCAATTCCGAGACTTTTCCAAAAGTCGTACGATATCAAGCCAAGTCGGAGTGATCATGTTCATCTTTAGGTGTAAGCGTAACGATTCCGGCCGCTACGTTTTGAACATCCTGAGGTCTCTTCAAGGTTTGTTTAAGTAGTCCATACAGTAATGAGTTATAAAAGTCCAGTATGGAGATAACGAAAGCACGTATGAGTATTTCAGCGGTTCGGCGACTGATGAATTTCCTTATGCGGCTAATATATCGAAGGTGATAGAAACCTGCCTTACACATGGCTGTGACATGGTGTTCCATAGACATAGAGGTATCATAAAGAACCTCAATATTTCTAACTGGTGATGACTTGCAAATCACCTCTACCATGACTTGTGTATAAACAGGCATCTTACAACCAATTATTTACCTAAATATGTCACCATTTGTGGAGTATAGGTGAAAGTGAACCTTCATGCCAAAAGTACAGGGGTGATATGTAATTCAGCCTTCGCCTCATATACATTTGGAGGATAAATGTATAAAATATATTAGTAAATTTTCAACCTATAATATACATTTTCTCACGAAAATGACTTCCTGTTTCTTCTGTAGAGTCAGTATTCCCATGTTTACAAACGTTTGTGAGCCTGACAAAATAGAATTTGAATACATACTTTATTATGAACTATTACCTTCAAGGCATTGTAAGTTCTTTTTCCTTTAATTTCTATAATACTTACATGTACAAACTTGTTTCATCAGGGCTTTGTCGCCTTGAAGTTCTTTCTCATTTACTTTAAACACGAGGGTTGTCCAATACACACGAACTGAGTCGGGTCGACTTTTTGGTGAAGACGACCGGTCAAGCGGAAGTCGGGTCGTGGTGTTTGCGGAAGTACAGTAACAGGAAGTTGCTATTTCAAAGAAGGTTCGAGGAACTTTCTGAAAATGTTGACGGGTTGTGACGTCCCGTCATTTGAAAAAGTCGACCAGACGTTTAGAAAGAAATCGTATATTTGTGAAGATACTGGAGGCGGTGAAAGCCGCCTGGAAATGTTGACGGCTCGTGACGAGCCGTTTCTTGAAAGGTCGACCCGATTGTTGGAAATGTTAGGTGGTGAGAGACTTTGAAAAAATCGTGTATGTGAAGATATTGTAATTTAAAGTAAATGTAATGTAAAATCTCTATTTAAACACGGTAAAGTCATCAGGAGTAAAAAAATCAGGAGTGTAAAAATTAGAAATAACCTAACTATCCTGAAAAAAATTAACTACAACTAATCTAACTTAAACCTGTTTTTCATGAATGCCGTTTATACCCTAACATTAATTAAAAATGAAGATTAACTAATCGTTTTAATTGACTTAGAGATTTAGCTTCTCTCACATTACAGGGGAGGCTGTTCCAGAGGACTGCTCCGCTATAACTAAAGCTGTTTTTCATGAAATTAGTTCGCCGAAACGGGATAAATAGTTTGTTAACAGAGTCCCTCAGGGAATAGCGCGTTTCATTTCGTTAAACAAATTTAGAAGGTAAATATTCAGGAGGAAGACCATTTAATGACTTGTATACCATTAAGGCCTTCTGTATTTGAAATTGAGTGCTCAATTCTTTCGAATCGAGTTGTCTAATTAAGCGGTTAGCATCAGCATCATAGCTAGAAAAGGTTAAGACGTGAGCGGCACGGTTCTGAAGCTTCTGTAGCCTGTCAAATAACGTTTTGCCACAATTATCCCAGCAGGATTGCAATAGTCGAAATGAGATTGAATTGCTGCATTGTATATATAATGACAAACGGTCTAATTCTTTTTATTGCTCCCCTTCCGGGAGCGACCTTTTTAGATAATTTGCCAACCTGGATTTTCATCAATAAATATTCCAAGCGATTTAACAGAGGAAACATGTTTAATCCCAACATTATCAATCGAAATCTTAAGTGGGTTTGACAAAGTACTCAATTTTTGTCTGGAGCCAATTAGCATAAATTCAGTTTTAGCACTGTTCAAAGTAAATTAATTAGAAGTAAGCCATTTGTTTAAGTTATCTAAGTCGGGATTCAAATTTAACTGTATTGAATTCACATCAACGCCAGCATAGGTGATGTGGGTGTCATTAGCATACATCCTAGGCTAGCACGATGTTTAGCAGTTTGGCAAGTCATCAATATAAATAAGAAAAAAAGAGGGGGCCAAAGATTGTTCCTTGCGGTACCCCACATTTAAGTGAACAGATTTCACAGAGAGAACCATTAACGAAACATCGTTGTGTACGATTAGTTAAATACGACTTAAACCAATCAAGAGCTGTTCCTTGTATTCCATGACGGTTCATTTTGGATAAAAGGGTATCATGGTCAACTGTGTCGAATGCTTTTTTTTAAATCGGGGAAAACCATAGCATTAACATAACCTCGATCAATATTAAAGGCCCAGTTATCCGTTATCCGTTATCAGTTATACTGGAGGCTTTGAGGCCGGCTGAAAATGTTGACTGGTCGTGACCTTACAATTGTGGCAGGAAACGAATTTGGCAAAAACTGTGTTGTTGTTGTTGTTGTTGTTTGTTATTGTGTTTGGTCCCGTGACAGTGATGTTGTAAGGTATCGGTATACCCCAAAATTGATAATTTTTCCATTTTAGTTTTTGATATACCCAGGTACACCTCATAGAGTTTTTTTAATAACAAAAAGTTTGCGAAAAAAGGTTTCTTCTTGACAAAGTTAGAAAGGAAAAAAGACTCTATCAAAAAATTTTCTCTAATTAGAAGCTGTCCACAAACTACTTTATTTCTCAACACTCAAATGCAAATTTCATCAAATAAGGCGCACGTTTACAGCGAGTTTTCATCCTTTTTCGCTGAAATTTGGCAAGAATGTTGCCCGATAATGTGGCAAGAAATCCGTGTCGGGGAGTTTTTATTTGTTGCCTCCTTCGAAAGTAATGAGTATTTAAGAAAAGCTACTGCATGTTTTATAAAATCTTAAAGTTTAACAGCGAAAAAAAAACAAAAACAAAACAAACCAGACAATTAATCAAAATTCCCCGACACGGTTTTTTAGAAGGGGTGGCGAATGGTTCATCAAAAACTCTGGGTCTCGCAGAATTTTAGTCGAATTCCACGGGTCTCGCAGTCTCGTTTTTTGAGCGGTTATGTGCGTCTCGTAGTCTCTTTATATGAAGGTGTCAAACACTTTGAAGTCTCGGTCTCGCAATCTAAAAAGTCAAAATGTCTCGGGCTCGCAAAGAAAAACGCTGGTCACGCCGTCTCGCAAAGTCTCGCATTTACCATTCGCCACCCCTTTTAGATCAAGGTGTGAAGAAAGCGTAGTTTCCGGTTAAATTCTGACAGGAAACGAACTCAATTTGTGAAACTATATACTTTTGGAAAATGAGGTCTATTTTAGGAAAGGTTTTTATTTCTAACCTTAAATCAACTGATAATCGGAATCTACAATTCCCAAGCTTCCAGAAAATGTATACTTTATTGGGGGTTTTTATGAAACGTGTGACCGTGAAGCACGCAGCGACAACGCGAGGTTGCCTTTTGGGGTGTACTGATTAAAGGACGCAAAGCTCATGAAATGAATTGTTATGCTGCGTTCTTCCAACAGATTAGCATTCCGTTTTTCATGAAGAGATTAAATCTGTTAACGACTTTGATGCGTTTAGGTGATTAATACTGAGCAATAGTTTTGAAGTTCTTTATTTGCTTTTGTAGCAATAGTGCTGGTTTACGGTTTATTTGTGGATGTTCTGCAACGTGGGAGAAGAGAGAGCCGGGAGAGCCGTTGTTTTTACATTTTTTGGGCGTATGTGTTTTAATGAGTGCTGGTGTGGAAGGGGTTTTTTTGAACGCAACTCTTAGAATTCGTACATGATAGAGTAAGGTAGTAGAATTTTAAGTCTGACTTTCCAAATTAAAGATAGAACCGCAAGTCATTAGTATACGGCGTTGGTGCTGGGGACTTTGTTAAGCTGAAAGCAACTAAAAATGCTGCTATAGTCGTCACTTTGCTCTTAGATAGGAAGTAATGATTTTGCAAATATCATTGCTTCTGTGTGAAGGATGGAGTTGTTGGGAAAGAATTTCCCAGCCGCTTTCTCGTTGCAGTGTCATAGGAAAGGTTACGTTTATACAAACTGTGTGGGCCCAGTTCAATCAGTAGGGCTAACGCTCACATGGTTCATATGGGATAGCAATCTAGCACTTCACGTTACACTACACTCCATTCAGTTAGCAGTTTCATAGGAGTTGTCGTTCTTTAATAAACAGTAACTGTTTTGATGGTATCACTTTGCGTTGGGAATTGAAGAATTTGAAATAGTCATGGGGTTTGCGAGTAAATGTGTTCATGAAAAAAGTTATTGCAAAATGGGAAGAAGAAGCATAAAAATCAGGAGGTGGTGCTGACAGGCTCTGTTCTTGAGTAATATCTGATAAGATAATCGGTTTGACGAATGGCGAGAAGGTTAAAGTGGCACTATGATCAAAAAATCATTTCCTTTTTTTCTTCAGATTTTGAAAGCGTGTTTGCTTAACACCTAACTGGAAAAATTTTGAGCTTTGAGTTTTATCCAAAGGTTGTTTATTTTGAGTGCAAGTTTTGGATTTCACGGTCCGCCATTACTCACGTTCAAAACTGGCCGATTGGAACTCAGAGGGTTGGATCTAGAGAAAATGACGTTATTTACTCACTAGCTTAAAATTTCAGCGTGTAAACGCAATTTATTACATATGCAAAACACGGTCTTTGACGTCATTTTCTCCTCGACCCAGCTCTCTCAAGATTTTAAAGTTAGTAATGGCGGACCAATAAATAAGAAAATTCCAGTTAAAATAAACAGGTGTCTTTTTAAAATCAAAACTTAAAACTTTTCTCAGTTAGTGTTTAGTTAACACAGTTTTGAAATTCAATATAGTTCAAAACTACTTAAACATAGCATTGTTAAACGTTTTTTGGTATTTAAATAGCAGATATAAGCATATTTTTCATCTGTTCGGATTTTCTAGTTGAAAGTCTAGTGATCCGAAATTGTAGGGATCAAAACTTACCTTTCCCCTATAATGTATAAGCACAACCCAATAATGTTGCCTTGCCTGTGCTAAGTTTACTGAGCAAAAATGGAACCAATCAACAATTGGAGTAAATGGCTACGGGAAAAGTCCCATAGCCCCATTTATTAAAAAAAACTACTGTTCAATAAAATCCTAGATAAAAAGTTTGACCCAGTAAAGGTGAGCGCACTGAAAACGCCAAAGCATGAGACACCATTTTTGGGATGCTGTTAGGAAGCTTGGAGCGATTTTCGCTACGCTTGGATGTTTTGAGGAAGCGTACGGCGATTTTGCTACGCTTGAAGAACGAAGTATTCAGCATTTCGGAGCGATATTACAGTCAATCATTATCCCTGTTTCTGAACAGCCAGCTGAACAGCATGTTGTCTGGGTATTAATTCCGCTACGAACGAACAAACCATTCACCATTTTTGGATGCTTATAGGAAGCTTGCTGAGATTTTAGCTACGCTTAGCTGTTTTGAGGAGTGTACGGCGATTTCGCGACGCTTTAAGAACGAAGCATACAACATTTTTGAGCAGCACAGCCTCCTTTGTTCATGGAAGTTTTTCTTTCTCTCACCACCTGACACTTCCATCGCTACGCTTTAAGAACGAGGCATTCAACATTTCGGAGCGCTATTACAGTCAGTCATTATTTCTGTTTCTGAACAGCATGTTGTGAGGGTATTAAGGACACATTCAGAACATTTGTGATGCTGTTCTGGTCGATGTTTATAATTTTATATGCGTATATCGATATTTTAGTCGCTACTCTTTGAGAACGAAGCATACAATATTTTTGAGCAGCACAGCCTCCTTTGTTCATCAAAGTTTTTCTTTCTCTCACCACCTGACACTTTCAAAAGTCGGGTCGACTTTTCAAATGACTGGTCGTCACGACCTCATCGGATCGTCACGATCTGTCGTGATATTTGAAGCTGCCCCAGAAAGTTCGACTTCCGACAGTAAAGCTTACTTCCTTTTTAAACTTCACGACCCGACATCCGGTGAGTCGGGCCGTCAACAGCAATTGACGACCCGACTCAGTTCATGTATATTGGACATGTGTGGAGGGATATTGCTCAATATCTGTCGCAGCAGCGCAGGACTGGGATTCGAAGTTTACTTTGGATCAGTATTGTGTAAGAGAAATTGAGTTTTGGGAAACCAATTTAGATAGACTGAATTTGAAAAGTATTATAGATTCTCCGTTCAGACCGTCTAAATATGTTGTTTATTCTGACGCTAGTGCTACAGGATGTGGTGCACATTTAAATGTTAACGGGGATCAGGTATGTCATAAGCAATGCGATGTACACGAGTGTGGTATGAGTTCCAATTGGAGGGAGTTAACAGCTATTGTTTTTGCGTTTGAGTCATTTTTGTCCCTTTTTAAAGGCTCTTACATTAAATGGTTTTCTGACAGTCAAAATGCCTGTAGAATTATCCAAGTTGGAAGCATGAGAAAAGATTTACTTGTTTAACTTATAGCCCTTAAGATTTTTCAATTCTGTGTTGAGAACGGAATTGAACTGGAATTGCAATGGATTCCCCGAACTAAGATTGATAGGGCGGATTTTATTAGTCGTATTATTGATGTAGACGATTGGCAAATTACAACTTCCTTTTTTTGAATTCCTGGATTATACTTGTGGTCCACATACAGTGGACTGTTTCGCCAATTTCTAGAATACGAAAGTTAAAAAGTTCTAACCCAGGATGTAGCGGAGTGGATTTCTTCGTTCAGAAATTGTTTGGTTGTTCCCCCGGTAAATCTAATCCATAGAACAATTCACTATTTGTATACATCCAAGGCCGTGGCGACTTTAGTTGTACCATTCTGGCCTTCGTCGTAGTTTTGGCCCATTATTGGCAGAAATTTTTTTAGTTTTGTGATGGATTATAAGTTGTTTAGCGGAAGGAATGTTCTGAAACATGGGCGGAGCACCAATTCCTTGTTAAGCTCTAAGAGATTCTTTGGACAAATGTTAGCTGTCCGTATGAAGTTTTGATTGCTTGACCATTGGGTCTCGTTTACGTTATGATGATCAGCAATGATCTTATTTGAGATTTGTCTAGTAGGTATAAGGACGCTTGTCCACTCATACATAAGAGGACTCTGGCCTTGGATTGGGAGAGCAGTTTATCGTCTCCAGTTTATATTCTAAGGTTATTTATGTGACGTTAGTAGAACGCTTGTCCATGCGATTGAAAGGAGGCGCTGGACTGATTTCGGAATCTGGTATTGCTATGAATCTTGTATTTACTTTGTGGTGGTTGCTTTTCATGTTTTCTGTTCTCTTTTGTCTTGTTTTGTTTTTCAATAGATGTTTGCCACTCAAGGTTATTGGGAAAACATCCCCGACCACGTTAAACCCAGCACCAAAGATCTCCTGACCTTGTTAATGAAGTGAAAGGCGGATTCTACAGTTAAAAGAGATACAAAAGGAATTGTCAAGTTTTCAAGATGGTGTAATTTGTCCAGTATTCAGCTGTCGCCTCCTTTCTCGGTTTTGATTGTAATTGCTTACCTTCATAAGGTATATGTTGGTTCCAAGTCTTATGCAACACTATCGTTGACACATGCAGCCCTTAAATGGTTTCATTCCTTTATTCCCGGCATCATTAACAATCCTTTGGATGCGGAAATTTGTCATTACTTCCTAGAAGCGGCTAAACGTAGTAAAGCAGCTGTTGCTAAGAAGGAACCCATCTCTGCCGATATTATTAAGAAAATCATTGATAAGTATGCTGGTCCTTCAGCTAATCTGAAAGATTTGCGTTTAGCCTGCATGTGTTCGTTAAGATTCGCGGGGTTTTTTCGTTACGATGAATTTAGTAGTATTTTGCTTAACCATCTGGAATTTTTGCCCAATCATTGTGTGTGTTTGTGCCTCGTGCCAAGAATGATGTTTACAGAGAAGGGAATAAAGTTTACATTAAGAGGTTATTTAGTAAATATTGTCCTGTTGCCCTTCTAGAAAGGTACATTCGGATGGCTGAGGTAGATCTTAATAGCAATTTACCACTCTTTAGACCGTTGAGATTGTTCAAATCTTCCAGTACTTACAAGTTGTATGGAAATAATTTCTCATACACGAGATGTAGGGAGGTATTTAAGAATTGTCTTAAGGATCTTGGCTTAGATTACAATTTGTATGGCCTGCATAGTTTAAGATCGGGAGGAGCTACATCCGTTGTTAGTAACAGCACCAGTTTATCGGAACGTTTACTTAAATTACATGGTCGCTGGAAGTCGGACTATGCTAAAGACATGTATGTCCTTGAAGACGTATCTAAACGTTTAGCAATATCTGATAATTTGGGATTGTAACCGTTATGGCACATTAACTGTAATATTCTTTCGTCAAATGTATTAATAAATGTCAGCTTGGATTGCCTGAGCATCCAACTATCATTCCTTTGGTGTTGTATTTCTAAAGCATTTAAGGTGAAAATAATTTACGTTCGTTTAAGCGCAGCGAATTAGAACGTAATGAACACACATGTGACCCCCTTCTGTAAATAAGGTTTAGAATAAAAATTTTCTCGCACCCCGCTATTACGGACACCAAAACGCGGTCCCAAGGGTGTCCGCTATAGCGGGAGTTGACTGGATGTAGCTTCAGCTAAAGCTCCGATTCATTACGTGGAACGCCGACGGCATACCACGTCTTAAAGCCGGGCTGGTGTCGTTTTTTTTTTTTTTTGTGGTTAGTCACAAATGTGCATACCCCACGGATATTGAAGTAAGCTGCGATCGGGTGAATTTACCTTTATACCCTTCAGTATATCCGAATTTCCCTGCCCCAATAGAAACCATATACTTTCCCTGCGCTTCGCGATCATGTGCGCGTGTTAGACCACTCAGCCACCGCGACACAGTCCTGTTCTATGAGAATGCAAATATTTACTGTGGTATCTTTCCGCCGGCCATGATTGACACAGTATTAAAGAATTCGATAAAGTGGACAGATGTTTTTTCTTTGAGAAAGACAAGCTTTAAAGGTAAGAAGAATTTTCTACGTTATTTCTAGATCTTGCTTTGTACTTATACTTGTGTGTTCCGCTGTGAACATTGTTTTGCACAGAACGAATACTTCATTAGAAGTATTTTGCATAGCACGTATACTCCAATATTTCTTCGGAACCGGTTTGTTCAGCCGTTTTGACGTAGAAAGAAAATAAGAAAATAG
The DNA here is from genome assembly GCF_036669935.1 of Montipora foliosa. Taxonomy (NCBI): domain Eukaryota; kingdom Metazoa; phylum Cnidaria; class Anthozoa; order Scleractinia; family Acroporidae; genus Montipora; species Montipora foliosa. Next base: position 15,815,154 of record NC_090881.1, read on the forward strand.
CTTTCAACGGCCAAACAAAATAAAAAAATGAAATCAAGTTTTAAAAAAAAACGAATTACTGATGACCGTCACTGGGACTTCGTAGCGGTCCCCCATCCAAGTACTAACCTCATTCGGAGGAGCTTAACTTCAACAGACACCTGGGCTAACATCAGCGATTGAGATCTTTGTGTTAAATTCGCAGATGTATCTTGTCGAACTTAATAAAAGTTGAACGAAAAAAAGTAAACTAACAAAAACACGGTGTCTTGCCGTCCTTTTGTCAGAGATGCATCTTTTGTTTCGTGAGTTGTCAGTACTAAACACGCAAGGTAACTTGATCACAGGCGGCCGCTAAAATCGATGTCACTTTCGATTTTGTGATTTTATTTGTACGACCAAAAGTACGATAGAAAAATTGAACTAAGATTGAACGTACAAAAATCTCCCGAAATGTTTTTCGCTGATGGTAACTT
>NC_090881.1:15820608-15830608 GCF_036669935.1 Montipora foliosa
GCACTCAGGTCTCAGTTCGCAAGGTATGGTGTGCCCTCAGTGGTAGTTTCGGACAATGGGCCATGTTACAGTTCTGCAGAGTTTAAAAAAGTTTTCGGAGGACTGGGGCTTTCATCATGTCACGTCGAGTCCAGGGTACCCCCAGTCAAATGGTCAGTCGGAGAGAACAGTCCAAACAGTCAAGTCAATGCTTGAGAAAGCTGACGACCCATACAAACCCTCCTTTCATATCGGAATACTCCTTTGGATGAAGTCAACTTGTCACCCTCGCAGATGTTAATGGGAAGGCGTTTGAGAACCCAAATTCCAATGACCAGAGAAATGCTAAAGTTACGCTAACGTTACGGAGATTCTTCCGTTACCTAGATCCTACAAGGTTGAAACAGAGCGGAGAGAGTACCGAAGAAATCGTCGCCATGTGCTAAGAACTGAAGAGCCCAAGGCATCAGAGTTTGTGTGCAGAGCCCCATCTGATGAAGACCCAGCTGCAGCCCCATCGGATGAAGACCTACCAGACACTGAAGTTGAGATGTCTGGTGCAGGAGCCCTGCATAGTCCTAGGTCAACACCAGTCAAAATGTCTATGGCTACTACCACACGGACCGGTAGGACAGTTAGAGAACCTCCAAGGTTCAAAGACTATGTCAAGTTTTAGCCACAGTGGGAACAGTTTGTAGCATGCTACAAAGTCTTGTGTTCAACACAGAAACAGAAACACTACTCCAGTGGTCATGTTGTCTGAAGTTTTGCATTGCCACTGTTTGTAAATTCTGTAATTTTTTCAGTTGTGTTTCCTTTGTTTACTTGCTTTTCTTTCGCTAAAAAAAAAAGGGAGATGTAACATCAGGTCAGCGGTTGCACCACGCACGTGGTGTGGGGGAATAAAGTTGTGTTGTGTAGATCCGCCATCTTGTGTGTGTTGTTCCTTTCTTATAACACTTCAAACTGTACTTGAAGTTCACTGTAAGTGGACAATTTGTGCTAACTGTTCGCGCATTCCACGGATACGCCTTTGGAGGCGCCTTGTTCTTTTAAATTTGGATATGTAAAAGCGCTGTTGGTGAGAATTTTCATCTTGCAGAGAAAACTAACGAGGTGGGTACAGCGTGATTCAGCATTTCAGGAAAACACCAAATTCACGGACCAAAGAAAATCGTTTAGTTATTCAAATCTAGAAGAAATTTTAGACGAAATTATAAAAAATGTAAACCCTAATATTTTTAAAACTTTTATCCTTATTTAAAGAGCTGCACGCTTGAAAAGAGGTCAAAGATAATGCTCTTGCATCAGAAGGCAAATCCTGCCGACTAGGAACAAAACACAGACCAGTAAGAGAGTAGAAATGACATTTTTATCCCACGTTAATGTGCATCGAAGTCATAAGCACAGAAAATGGCGCAAACACCACCACGGTTTCGTAGATTTTTTTTTTTTTTTTTTTTTTTTGTATCACCTGAGAAAAATGGCTCAATTTATTTTCCTGGCTGGCTAAACGTTGTTGTTTTTTATTTTTTGGTGGCAAAACAGGGGAGGAAGAGACACTCCTGGCTGGGGAAATGCCTTTTTGGTAAATATCCTGGCTGGGAAAAGCCCTTAAAGTAAAGATCCTGGCTGGAAATTGTATCATAAAATCTAGCTCTAGCTGGCTTTGGGGAGCGGATATAATTTTGCCACAGAAGTTAATAATCAACCAAAAAACAATTAGTGACTGTTAAAATACTACTGGAGGCGATATCCAATCACTTTTCAAAATTTTCTCGTTGGTTGAGGTTAAAAGAGTAATAACTACTCGCATCGTGAGCTTGGGCCGCCTGTGATTACACTACTTATTATTATCAAATGAAACCACTACTTATTATTAATTGTTTAGTACTCGAGCATATTTGTATTTAATCGACTCCAGTTATTTTTGACAAGAGGAAAATCAGCCAGTTTTGTTACAAGGCAACACTTCTGCTTCTCCGGCGTCTAAGAAGTGACTACGTGAAACACTGGGCTGAAATCATAAGAACATTTCTGTTTCTGAAATACGATTTCAACAGGTATTTCATTTCTAGGGTCCTTCTAAAATGTTCAACGTTCAGTGAGCATATAGGTTGTTTTAACGTGGCCACTGATTTTCAGAATACGAATACCTACATTTCCTACAAGTGGAGTGCAGTGGTGAGAGCACTCACCTCCCACCAATGTGGCCCGGGTTCGATTCCCGGACACGGCGTCACATTTACTGAACATTTACCCGCATTTACTGAACGTAAAAACAAGGTTGAGGATTCACATGGCGTTGCTCGCGACAACCCCTGACCAGCACAATGTATTTCGGAAATTTGCACTTTCGGTATATAACAATTTCCATACTATGTTATGCCTGATACTTTGCATAGATGTTATTTATTCTCAGTCAAAAACTAAGTTTTGGTGCACTGCAGTGAATGTACTTTCTCTTCGTTTAGGCAACCGGCCGGCCGACTTATACCCTGCGAGCAGAGTCTCCTTCGTATGGCGTTATATCCCGGCCAAAATTTAAAGTTTTGTTTGCAACATTGTTGCTTTGAATTATTGCTTGTTTTCACATTCCAATATTCAACTTCACAATTCAACATTCTCCATTCAAAATTCAATGTTCATAATTTAAATGCAACGTTGTTTATAGAACATGCGACATTCTTATTTAATGTTCAATGTATGCGGTGTAAAATGCGATATGCTTCTAACGCAATCCAACGTCCTTGTTCTTTGCATTCCCAATCGATATCCATATTTTGCTTTCACATTTCTTCGTTCAACATGCAACATTCGTGTCTTTCAATGCAACGTTGATCCTCGTTGTGTGTGTTGCGGTGCAGAGTGCGATATGCCTGTTCCACAATCCAGTATTCTTCTTTGGACATCGAACTTCACGCTCGAGTGAACTGACCTTGAGATGGTAAGCCTCTGTACAAGCACCATGACACTCGTTCCCAGGGTCCTTTGATTGGTCTCCTATCAAGATGGCTGCTTTCAGACGAGCGTACGACATCGTCCAGCAGACTATTGAAATGCTAGACAATTCAGAGATAACATCGTTTGAAATTGATGGAATATCTCTGGGAATAGATTACCTAACCCGTGCATTAGTAAACCTTGATAGCAACCGTACACCGACTTATGAAATTGTTCAACTTTTGGGGGAGACCAGCCGCCATCTCCGTAAAGTGGACTCGCGTCTGCGTTGATCGCAGACGTCTTCCCAGAGTTTCCACTATCCGCCATCACTGTGTCACCTGGAACACTGGAACACCATGTGCAACTATTTTGAGCCCACATACTTTGTACAGAGGCTTTACCATCTCAAGGTCAGTTCACTCGAGCGTGAAGTTCGATGTCCAAAGAAGAATATTGGATCGTGGAACAGGCATATTGCACTCTGCACCGCAACACACACAACGAGGATCAACGTTGCATTGAAAGACACGAATGTTGCATGTTAAACGAAGAAATGTGAAAGCAAAATATGGATATCGATTGGGAATGCAAAGAACAAGGACGTTGGATTGCGTTAGAAGCATATCGCATTTTACACCGCATATATTGAACATTAAATAAGAATGTCGCATGTTCTATAAACAACGTTGCATTTTATTTATGGACATTGAATTTTGAATGGAGAATGTTGAATTGTGAAGTTGAATATTGGAATGTGAAAACAAACAATAATTCAAAGCAACAATGTTGCAAACAAAAGTTTGGATTTTGGCGGGGATATAACGCCATACCTTCGATCTTCCTAAGTTTTGGTACACTGCAATGAATGTACTTTCTTTTCGTTTAGGCAGCCGGCCGGCTGACTTATACCCTGCGAGCAGAGTCTCCTTCCTAGAGCTAAGAGAGGGAACCAGAGTGAACTCGCGCCGGTGTGAAAGTCGCCCCGGTATCATGTAAACACCCCCTAAGATACAGACGGTTATGCAAATGAATGAGCCAGTCATCAATTGCGTCATAAAATTCATAATTTAGGAGACAGGAAAAGTCCTCTTGAACTGTACATTAATGACGATTTTCACAGATGCCCTCACTTTTGTAAGCAATCAGTAATTCAATTTGAACAAATTTTGAGGGACAGTTTTGGAAGTTCAGTCACAAAAGGGTCTTCTCCTGTGACCGTTGAGAAGAGTCTTTCAACGCAACAGCAGGTTTTCAACGAGTGACTGGCATTTTATTGGGTGCATCGATTTATAGAGCTTTCAAGGTAATTCACAGTTTCAACAAAGCCTAAAGGCGCTGTTACACTGTGAAATGTCTCGGAACATTTCACAGGCGCAACATAGCCTGCAACGGCCAAAATCGTTGGGAGGCAAGTTGCACGAAAAGTAGAACTTATTCTACTTTCGGCAACTGCTCTTGCAACTTGTCTCGCAACGATGCTTGCTGTTGCAGGGTATGCTACACTGTGAAATGTTTCGTGAAACTTGTCACGCCACAATGTCGCCAATACATTGCGAGACAAGTTGCACGAAACATTTCACATTGTAACAGCGCCATTCATTGTTTGGCCTTCACTGACTTTGCAAGAAACAAAAACAAAGTTCCACGAGTTAGTTCTGTGAGTGTTTGTCCGACTCTTTTTTCGTCTGTAATTCAGTTCAGATGCATGTGATTTTACTGGGGTTTACTGGTTAAAGCGGTCCACAATTGCATTCGATACAAACAGCAGGACTTGCAAAACCACCATTAAGCGATTTCACGTGGATCTCGCGAAATTCGGGTCGTCAACGTCTTAATAATGCAAATTAAACAAAGTTTAGACATGGTTTGCGAAGAACTTGTCTAAGCCGTGATTCACTTTTAAACCAGGTCTAACTTAGGCTTCGCTTAAATGGATGTCGGCCCGGCCGGGGTTCGAACCCATGGCTCCAACGCAGAAGATCGAGGCTTGAAGCTAATTCAGTCAGTTTGACGCAAAATTTAAAATTTGTCGTCTTTTAGTGAATTGTGGTAGGGTTTCGTTGGTTCATTGCAGTTGTTTTCATTTAAAACTAATGTACTGAAAAACAAATGATAATTTACCTCGGACCCACAGCCTTAAAAAAACCCTTCAAAAGGCAATAAAGCGTAAATTTCACTCTACTTACTTGCAGGGCAATATTTCGCAAAGGCTACATCAACATGATGAACCCGCGATTTTGGCTCTCCGCTGTTTTTCTGATCACTAGGATTGGTCTTAGAGCAGCTAACCAAGTTTGTTACAACGAAAACTCTGTTGCTGGCACGTTTCTTAAAGGCCACACTTTTAAAACATTGTGGGTTAAATGTCCATTGGAATGTGCCATCATATGTGACCAGGAAATCATATGCCAAAGCTTTAATTTCATCTTTGGCGGCAACATTTGCGAGCTGAACAACAGAACGAAAGAAGCCAGGCCAGAAGACTTTTTACCCGATTCCAAGCGATTCTACATGAAGCGGGCGTTCAACAGAGGTATGGAGCATTAATCATTCATCCAAGGAATTTTAAGAAGAGATTCCTTGTGCACTAAATTACTTGACGAGGGGAAAGTTCTATAAATTCCTTATAGCGGAGCTCCGGCTGCCCGAAGTGCCGCCAACCGGAGCACCATAGGCATAGGATCCATGGGTTGCTTTTCTCATTATAATCATGGCTAATGGTTTTGATCGTGGGCGCGTACGCACCGAGTTGCCCAATAATAATAATAATCATCATCATCATCATCATCATCATCATCATCATCATCAATACGCCCAACATGGCCGTCGTTTACAGCGTACATCTTTGATATTGGACATTCATGTTATGGTCGATTGACCAGTATCACGTGACCATATCCTAGGCTCAAGTTTAGAGCTCATCGAGGTCAGCTTTTTTTTTTCTTTATACAGGGGGTAGTTTCAAAAGAAACTGTGGTGCTGCGTCGGTGGGGAAGTAGTATACAATTTTTTTTTCTTTTATGTTGACCGCTGACTAAGTACCGGTTTTTGACTGGATCGCAGGCTCAAGTCAGATTAACTTCTTGGAATCAGGACACCTAAACGTAAACGAGACTTAATTTTTCCCGCGCTTTCTGTGACTCGACGCGGCTACACTGCTATACTACCTCAACTAAGGTTCTCAAGGACGTTCGCACCAAAATCTTCCTACGGTAAAATTTTCTTCATTTCTCGCCTAGAGTTAGGTAATACAGTACTTAATCTAAAAATGAAAAAAATATGGGGGTCACTGACTTTGTTTCGGAGGAAATGGCAGTGGAAAAATGCCTTAATTTCGATAAATCGGTCATAATAACGAGATGTAGCCTCATCTGCTCATCCACCAAAAATCATAAAAATAAACTGTTAGAGTGAATGTCTCCGTGCATAGGTTGTTAGGAGTGGGATTCTTAGACTTCGACAAGCGTTTTCGTAAACTCTTCCCGTGGCAACCGCTTCCGGAATTCGATGGATCGATGATCTAAACGAGTAAAATCGATGTGATGTTGCAAAGCTCTTGGAAAATTTTATTTGTCGCGTTTTTGCGTGACCTGTCGGGGAAGGACTGGAACTCAAGACAGGGTCCATCGTTGAAGGGATGGAAGGTTTTAATTTCAAAAAAAACTTTCTCGAGCATAGCAACGAAGTTTCAAGCAGACGTTATCCTCATTTGGTTAGTGTTTTGTATGACATCTCTCCACTAACGTCATGCTTTTCTTCTCGCGTGTGGTTTTTGAGAAATTTATACGCTGGCTGTTTCCCTGCTGGTCCTCACTATTCAAGCGGATGAGGACGAAAATACAATTCTGCTCTCTTTTCACGAATTGAACTTAAGTTTGTGGGGTAATAGAAACATTAAAAAAAAAACAGTCCCATTAAGTTTACGCAACGGTTCGTCCTAAAGTTTTCCAAACTTTCCGCCACTACTCGATCAGATACCTTTTCCAGAGCTTTTAACGTTTCATGATGATTCAGAAATAAATGTGCTACTCTTTTGCCGGCCTGGAATTATTTCCTCGGCGTTTTTGTTGCCATGTTATTTTCACTAATGCTTGAAAAATATTTATGAAAGTCAAGTTGACTAGTGCACGACTGATAAAACAACGCGAATATCATTCGCGCAGTAGTCTACTTGACTTTCATAAGTATTTTAAAATCAATTTTGACTGCTCACGATATTCTCTGATCCAACGCTGTGCAAGACTTATCGTCCACGGTTTTCGCAATGGTTTTAAAACCTCAATCATTACATCCTACGAAGAAAGGGTGACTGTACACTAAAGAAGAACTATGCAGGAACGAACACCTTTAAATATTGCTATTTCAACGGGATTGTAGACATGTGAAATTCCCTGCCACACTCAGTTCGTCGAGCAACTAGTGTTTAAATTTTTAAGAGGAGTGCTAGGGATATCCTGATCAGAAGTCTGTGATTTATCACTTATCATCTTGTCTTATTTATATTAGTAATCCTATTTATTATCGTATTCCTATAGTACTTCTTTAATTATCTATAGAACTGGGCTTTCCCCTGTAGCCGTGTATTATATACTTCCCTATTGTAGTGTAATTATATATATTAGTTCGGTCAGTGTAAAACGCAGACTTCAAACTGCAGACTGCAGACCAGGGGTAACATGCAGACTGAGGTCAAAACGTAACTGTTGAAAAAGCCCAAACCCCTTAGAAATGTTAACCTTAGGCCTAATTAGGCCTAAAACAATATTTAGGCTTAACTGTGAGCATTTCTAAGGCGTTTGGGCATTTTTTCAACAGTTAAATTATAACCTCAGGCTGCATTTTACCCCGGGTCTGCAGTCTGCAATCTGCAATCTGCAGTCTGCAGTCTGCGTTTTACACTGACCATATATTAGTTAGTAGGATGGTCCATCTTGTATGGGGTCTCAGATCCTTTTATAGACTTTCCCTGGCGCCCTTACTACTCATTTCCACATTCGCTCACTTATGTATTCTTGCCGAAATCGTAATAAATAAATAAAAATAAAAATCAACCTCACCAATGCTCGAAGTAACGCGTGACATATTACAGTCGAGTTACCTGCGCAGTAAGGTTGCGCACAAACAATAAGCGCGATCGACGCTTTTCGTGTTCAGGTGGAAAATGGTTTGGAAAATAAATTTTTCCTGCATTTCTCGCCGGTTTCAATAGCTGTGGTCAGGACCACATTGGTGGATATGCAGTTATTCAAGTCAAGCATCGGAGCGATATAAACTTAAGGAGGTTCGAAAGGGTTTTTCGTTGCTATAGTGTTTGTGAAACGATGAACCATACCAAAGAAGGATATTTTATAGTGTACGCGAACTATAAATATCTTTTGCAACTCTATTGTTGAGCAATACCTTAAGGGCAACCATGACGTCATATCCGCTACCATGGCAAAACGCCAGGTCACCGAAAAAAAGGCCCTCTAAATTTTAGTTTTTATAAATTATCTGAAAAACTAAGTCGGGGACCTACCGTTTTTAGTTCTTTGTTGGAAATCTCCTTAAATTCTATAAATTCTTAGAGAGTATGACAAAAAGTTATCTACTAGACTTTGAGATGCGTCGAAAAAGGGCGTTTTATGGTTTAAAGAAAATTGTACCAAGCAAAATTTCCTCGAAGCCTTTTTTATTTAAAGTGCCATCGTGAATAATACCAGCACGCAAAAAATCAAGATAGGTCACCGACCAAAAATACCAGATAAAGACAAATTTTTCCGCCGGTTTCATTTCCGGTTCGCGCGATTTTACGCCGCATTTTCACTTCCGGTGATGATGGGAAAAGGATGACGAGCAAACTTTGACAGAATTAAGTTCAGCTCATCGCCACTTATCGCCGTTCGCAAGTAAAATGTCAGTTAGTACAAACCAGTTACATTAAACGAATTAAATTGTTCTTGTTTGCCATATAATAAACATCTTATTAACCGAGCTTAGTCAGTCTGTATGGCAGAATCTTGACCTCGGTCGTGTGTTCTCCCATACAGACCTCCTGCTCGGTTAATAAGAGCTAAATATAAAACATTATTGAAATACTGTGAATTTTAAAGAAAATCGGCTAAAATTCCTTCGAACAAAGTGTAGGCTACCCGTAGCCTCTTGTTTATATATATAAAACGACTAATTTGGGGACAGAGGCTTTACAGTTCTTAAGAGAAAAAGGTTCTTAAATGTTCTTTAAGGTTGAGTTGTGTATCATACAATAAAAGAAAATGTATTGTTGATGTTAAAAAAAAGTTAATTGTCCTGTTAGACTACAGTTTTTCCATTTATTTTACCTTTATTCATGCTAACCACAAAGACAAAAACAAAGAAAATGAGCAAAATGAAGCTGACGTTCTTCACTTCTCTCTCAGCCTGGTTACTTTCTTAGTAAGTTCTTAACAATTTGGTTCATCGTCTCAGCATGATCGATCTTATAACAGGGTTCTGATAAAAATTAAAAAAAAAACAGTGTATTAAAGTCGTTTCGTGGACTTTTGCTGAGTCGAAAACCACTCAATCTTAGTTAAAACAAAGGGTTATTAAAAGATCATCAATATTGGGTCCGTGCCGCATTTGCTACCACTCATCATTCATATTACACTAATAGTTATAGAAGTTTTGTACATTTCGCCTGCAGTGCCACTGGGCTCAATTCAAGAGCTTCCCGCTGAATCGTGCGCTGAAATCAAAGCGAGTGAAGGAAACAAAGTTTCTGACAGCAAGCACTGGATAAACTCGGATGAAAATGCTGGTCAGGTTATCCAGGCTACTTGCCAAGGTCAGTGCTAGCTATTAGTGCCTTTTGTGTAAAATACAATTCTTTCAAGATCTCCTACTCGGGTTTGAGGCCATCCACCATGTAACTTAATAAATGAAATAAGAGAGGAATGTGCAAACCTAGAGCTTTTCACGCTTCTTTGAAAATTCTTTAGTTCCTTCCATGAGAACAACGATCATTCTCGTGTAGAAAATCAGTTGAATACAACAAGTCGTTGACTTCTTCACCGGATAATTCTGTTGACATTGAACTCTTTTGGGCTCAACATGT
>NC_090881.1:15850608-15853108 GCF_036669935.1 Montipora foliosa
CAAAATTTGGTCATTTTAGCGTTGATTACGAATTTTTGGATGCAAAACTAAAATTTTCTGCAATTTATCTGCTTTCTTGGACATAAATTCGACCGAAAACTGATGAGGCACGAATATTTTTAGATTTTTAGGAATAATAGATAACGTGGATTCAATGCGTAATGTGATAATACAATAAAAGTGTCAAATTTGCAACCCATTGCTAACGGCAACGGAAGCGATCGCATTACGAATAATTAATTAACCTCTGTTGCCAAAAGCCACCCAAATAACCGGTCAGTGTAAAACGCAGACTGCAGACTGCAGACCAGGAATAAAATGCAGACTGAGGGTAAAATGCAGACTGCAGACTGCAGACTGCGGGTTAATAAAATAATAATGAAAAAAGAGTTATAAGAGTGTTAGTAGCCGTTTGTACTTTCACACTGAAACCCCAATACAGCTCCCATCGCTTTGGTTGTCCCACCGCATGTTTTAAATCCGGATTTTCATCGAACTCTGTAAGAATTGAGGCTGTTTGAATCCTTGTTGTTGTTGGAAAAACGATAGTTTCGTTAAGTGAGTTGCTTTTAGGCAAAGAAATCACCACCCCGTAATTCAACTGTCCATTTTGCTGCACTGAACAAAGTAATTAGCGAGTAATTACCCAATAACTCAATTTATTTTGACACGCATGGCTACAATACCAATTAACAAAGACAGAGATAACGCGGATTTTGCAACCATTTAACGTTTCAATTCAGTCGGCTTAAGCCAGTATGACTGAGGTGTAAAAAATTTTTATTAGGATCCTTTCATTCGCTTCCGCTTTGCATACGAAACCCGCGCCCGCAGTGCGCGCGGCAGTCAAAACTGTGCTATCCTGTGAATCATTTGCCCTTTCACCGGAAACAGTGCATTTCGGTTGTGCGTGTCGATCTACCCCCGTCGAAAGGAAGCGATTGAAGTCTTTATTCGCGAAGTTAACTCAAATAAATACATTATCAATACGGTTTTGCCGTCTTCTTACACTTGATTCGAAAATACAAGCCTGAATTCGTCTTAGATTAGGTAGAAAAAGCACAAATAAAAGCCTAAGCACAACAGCTTACGTTCGAATTCTGCTCGCCGACAACCCAAGTTTGTTGACAAAAAAATTGCCACAAAATGTTTTAAATGGTTTTCTGGCTCTCTATTAATAGCGCTCACGTGCATTTTAAATGGAGTATCGGGAAAAAAAAATTGTCAAGCTGATATTTGTTTCGTATAAACATACCTTTTCAAGTAGCGAAAATTTGTATAAGCACTACAAAACTTTTACTAACCATTGCCCGAAGGAACACCTTTGAGAAGCTGCAAGGAAGCCGCTGATGAATTTTGCACAAAAACCTCGGCCCCTAACACCGGAAAGCCAGACTTGGAAAGTTTTTCAGCGGAAGGCTCACTAAAGAAGAGTTTCTAGAGCTTGCCCTCCCGCAGGTCGCCAGAAAGGTGCAAACAAGCTGATTCATGTCTGAAAAGAGTAAGGTCTAGAAGGTGCAGTCAAATTTTGTTTCTTGTATTGAGCAAACATTTATTCAAAACTTTTCCCTCACTCCCAAATAAGAACTTGCTGTGTCTTGCAATTGTACAGTGAATTACTATTAGGCCAATACGAGAATCAACATCAAAGAGGCACTCCCAGGGGTTTGAGGGAAGAAGAGAACATGGCTTATTTGAACTGGGGAACAGAGCAACAATATCAAAAAATTTTAGAGAACAAGGAAGAAAACCAATATTTAAATTTTAGGGATCAAAAGGCTGGGAACAAGTTTCAAAGTAATTTGGGGAACAAGGAAACACAAGAAAATATCTAAAGGGAACAAGGACTCCTCTCCCCAGGAGGCCCTCATCAAATGTTCTGCCTCTATCCAACAGCTCAAACAAGCTATTCCAACAATTTTTGAGTGACCAACAGGAAAAGAAGACTCTCTAAGATAAACAAATTATTTATAATAATTATCACTTTAGCATGCGAAACAATGCTCAGATGCTTATGAGCACCCTCATGCCCATGTTTGTAAAAACGCACCATGAAGTATTTCTTGCGGCTGGTTTAGGCATTGTTTCATCTTTCAACATCGGGCAAAACCAAATCAACTCCATTCTCAGAGGGCACTGGGGAAAGAGGCTAGAAGAAAAAACTTGCATTAATCCAATTCTTCCAAGGTAATCTTTACAGAATAAGATTGTTGAAGGAACACTTTTGAGTGCCAACCTTAAGCCTTTTAAAACAAGCGCAAACAATATTAATAGTCTTTAAATTCACAAACTGTCAAACAGCAAATTTTATTCTCATATTCAATTAGCTTAGGCCGCAATATTCCTTAAAACTATGCAGAACTATTTACCATAAAATGTGGAACATTTCCTACCTATCTAAATATGCTGCAAAAGGGCTCCAAAAAGCAACCAGTTAAGTTTTTAGATAAAGATGCACAATACCTAAAAAATAAATTATTTGATGTGATCCAGACATTGA
>NC_090881.1:15855608-15860608 GCF_036669935.1 Montipora foliosa
TTTTGCATCTGGAAGATGTAATTTTCAATTATAACCTCTCCCTAGGGGTTATCACGCATAGCTTAACTAATGAAATCCCCGCGTCCTAATTGCTCGGAATTCATGAAATTCTTTGTGCATTTCGTTGCACCGGAAAAAGACAACCGAGATTATTCAGGTATTCGAAGTAATAATTGTTAGTTTTTCGATCCATTTCCCTCGATGTACCGGTGTGACAAATAATTTGGAACATTGCAATGCATCTGGAAGCGCAAAAACAAAGCACAGATGATTTCAACGCGTACGATCGCATCCCCAAAAGGTGCAGCGACCTGCAGTCATGATAATGTGAGTTGTTGACAGATGTAAAACAGGATTGTCTTTCAAACGATCTTTATTTTATCCTTATGACTCGTTTTTTTATTATTACTATTTATTTTACCCTCAGTCTACATTTTACCCCGGTCTGCAGTCTGCAGTCTGCGTTTTACACTGACCGCCCAAATAACCAATTTTTCGACGGAAAATTCATCCCAGAGGATAAAACTATTCACTGGACATGTAATAAAGGTAAATATGTTCGAGCGAAAGCGAAAACAAGCGAATATTTTGACGGAAAACACAATAATGTGAGATCAAAGGAACATGTGGTGAAGACACGCAATTGCGGCATCGCTTCGACAATAATCTTACCTTTCCAGCGATTTTAACGCTTGAAATTCCATTCAATCCACCTGGTCTAGTCTTTGAATTCACTATTATCGCTGCCCTGCGAATCTTCAGTGTTCTACATAACAGCACACTTGGTAAAAGACGGCTCGACGGGCGACAGATTGTTGTCGATGTTATCGCCTGTCTTGTTCAGTATCCAATTGATTTGCCATTATTGAGCTTCATAAGGGTATATTTTGTTCAAAGATCCACTAAAACGCCATTCGCGCTACATGACTTTCGACGCCATTGCCGGTTAAGTTAATCGTTATAATGTGTCTACCAGAGAAATCTACGCATTTCCCACTACCCTCTCGATCCTAAGAAAATACGCGCAGCAGGGCTCTATGCACAAAGACACCACTTAGCAGGGGAGTGACAGGCAAGACTTTTACCGACACGGAAAAAAATAGAAAAAAATAAAACGGAGAGTTCTGCCCATTCTCCGACTGGGATTGCCATACGGCAACCCAGTAAAAATGCACTTTATTTAATGCTTGGTACATGACGACCTTCTTAGCCCGAGAGGCACAATAGGACTTCAGCATGAGGTCCCGCCAACATCATTTAAATGAACTGGAGAACCTTTCAAAATAAAGCTCGTTATTTTACAGGTATTAGCTCCCTGAAATAGCTAGAAAGCTAAAAGTTGCATGAAGCCAATTTAGAGGTTGATTTTGTTGGTTTTATTTGGTTGGTTCTCTACTATGCCTCGAGAGGTTTTTTTTCCCCGGATATTCCGGTTTTCCAAAGACCTCAAAAACCAACATTTGACTTGATTTGCGTTATTTGTTAACTTCCTGTTTACAGTGTCCCCAATTAAGTTCCTTTCGTTTTACTGAACGTATTCGCAAAGCACACTCCCAGAAAATGAGGTGAATTACCACAATTAAGTACAATTAAATAATGAAACAATTTTAACAGAAATGAAAACAATAGTTTACCGGGGGAATTCGATGTATTGATGTGATTCAAGAAATCTCTATCGAGGGATTTCTTAAATTGCCGGTGCGAAAGAGATATCACAACTGTTAGTTGAGTACTAGAGTCAGGAGGATATCAAAGAAGAAGATGAGTATATTAAACGAAGAGACTCGGGAATACTCGGAAAAAATTGGCGTGCTCTGTTGCAGTAGTCGAGCCTTCGATGGAGACTCGGAAAACCCGAATGCTATGTAACAGGAGTCGGCTTCCGATTACAAGTTCGGATACTCTACCGATGAGCCAAAGGCGCAACGCAAGAAAACTGGGGTCTATGACAACTGGCCGCTAAACTGTTGGTATCTAAGTGTGAAAATGGAACATATTTCACAACTCTTTCTTATTTTCGAGGTATGTTATCTCTCGGAAACTATTTGTTTGAAAATTATGGCGCTTGCCTTAAAAGAATCTAGATCATGTACTTTTAAGGATACGAGTCTCCAAAAGATGTCAAGTCACATTTAACACCTCTTTAACCTATCAATAACCGAAATATCGCTGTACCGTTTTAGCTTAGTTTCCCACAAACTTTTATAACCTCTTTTTCATTATTCCCGCCCAATGAACTACCAAGAACCAAAGGCCTGACAGCATATTTTTAAGTTGAACATGGTTTTATTTACATCCCATGAGTCTCTCACTAAAGTGTGACGTCATAGTCACACTTATAGAGGGTAGAGGGTAGAGGATAGGGTCGGGATGGGAAGACATAGGTAGAGGTAGTAAGAGCGAAATGTATGTTCTCACATTATGGTGTTATGATTCAAGCTAAAACGAGGGGTTGGGATGGGTAATGAGGGAAATATTATGAAGGGTTTGTGTGCTTTCTCTTCCTGAAAGCGAAGGGAAAGGTCCGGGAAACGAGGTTGGAATGTAACCCTTACTAGAAACGGGTTGGTTGAGGTGATACGTACTTAGGGAGTTTGCGTTCGAATTGGCCGGGATTAGCCCATTTATACGTAAAGCGTTTGCAAAAATCTAAAAATCAATGGGTGTTAGCCAGAGTACAATCTGTGAGTCTCACTCTCTCGGGTGAGGAAGGGTTAAATTATTGGTATTTGGGGTTTAAAAAGGAATTGATTAGGGTTGGGTGGAGGGGGGGGGGGAGATATTGTCAAAATATATTGAAATGTAATAGCACTGACGACTATAATATGCATTGTAGATGATATGATGTGACAATCGTTTTTAATCAGTTTAATAGTTTACATCTTTTTAATTTATATTTTTAAATTATTATTTTCTTTTTGAATATCATTATAAGTAGATTGTGTGAGGTGAAATAAAAGACCGTGTCCATTTTTGGAAAATGGGGTATAGTTATCGGCGTTTGAAACATCGGTTGATTATTGTGCTGTTGGGTAGAAATAAATACCAATTTGCTCTAGTTTTCCTGGCGATGTCTATTGTTGTCTTCAAAGTTTTCTGAGCAGTATTGAATGGAAATGTGATTCAGTTGTTCAGCTGAAGAAGAGGAGTATTTTTTCAACGCGTAGGAACATTGTAGTCCGAGATTTGAGGGATTGTTTAACTGCAAAAATTATAATAATATGAGAGTGTTGGCCGAAATTGGCAAAATGGATTACGAGAAGGCTATTAAAAAAAGTACTCACGTTACTAGTGGGTGTGACAAGCGAAGAAACACAATCATCGTCTGCTGTGGACGTATCTGAAAATAGAACGAATAATGGACACATTTAAGATCTCTTCCGGATGAAAATTGTAAAAGAAGTACTTACAGTTTGATGCTGGCAGTCCCCAATGATGGTATTTTTTGCGAGGGAATATCGAATTGGGATAAACGATGTGGTGATATTACGAAACATGATCAAGTGCGATTATCCAATTCTTACGCGTAATTTAAGTTTGTAAAAGGCTATTAATGATATACTTACCCTTGAAATAAGTAACTGCAATCTCTTAGTTTAGTTGCAAATTTCTTGGCAGCTGTATATTAAGATATAATAACAAAAAACAAAAAGGTGTATCGGTGATTTGGCGAGACGGATTCGTTAAGCGGAAGGTTATTGAATAGTATACTTACAGTTTGGAGTTTTGTAATAATAGCTAGAAATGGGTTGTTTGAGGTGATATGTCTATCCTTTCGTACCCACAGATATTAGTTGCCATTCCGGATTTTACTGTTGGTGTCAGTGGTTAAATTAGCCAAGAATAGAATGAATTCATTGACTAAGGTTGGGAGAGATATATTGTCAAAGATGATTTATTAAAACTACAATGGCGTAGGCTACTGAGATCGGTGAGGAAGATGAAATGATGTAATAAGAGTCGCCTTTAACTCTTAAATCGGATTAATACTTTATCGTTTAATTTTTATTTATTAATTGTTGTAAAAATTTATCATGAGTGGATGTCGTGCGGAAAAGAAAAAAGAGAAGAAAATGAGAGAAAGAGATGAAAAGGATTTTGCAAATGTTTTGAAAATAAAGTGACATTATTATGTGACATTTCAGGAAATCGATGGTGTGCTATGCTGTTGGCTAGATAGGCTTTCCCTGGGCAGTTTTTAGAGGTTCCTGATGGTGTTTTGAGCGGCTGGTAATATGTAGTTGTAGGCTAAGGATATAACTATAATTTAAAATCGCAGGAATGGTTGGTCAGTTGTAAAAGCCGGTATAGTGCACGATTTTTTTTAAGGGCCGGATTCTTTAATTTGAACGATTGTAATAATATTATACTTACAGTTATAAGCGTTTGAAATTTTGAACATTGATGAATTGTTGTGCTGTTGGGTAGCAACGAATATCAATTTGTGGTAGTTTTACCGTTGATCTCTTTCTTTGTTTTTAAAGTTCCCTGAGCAGTGTTGAGGGGATATGTGATGAAGGTGTTCTCAGCAGATGGGTATTGCAGTGCTTTAGCTGAAGACGACTAGTGTTCCTTTAAAGCGTAGGAAGGCTTGATTAGTTGGAAAAGTAGTGCGAGATTTGATAGATTGTTTAATGGCAAGAATTGTAATAATATTAGAGTCGTGGCCGAAATTTAAAATGTCTGTATGAGAAAGTTATTAAAAAAGAGGTACTCACTGTGTGGACGCCTTTGTTTTACTAGTGGGTGGGACAAGTGAAGAAGTGCAATCATTTCTGCTACGGACACAACGCATCTGAAAATGGAGGGAACAACGAAACACATTTTAAGTTAAGTTTTCATGCGGTTGAAGGTTGTCAAGAAAGTACTTACAGTTCAATGGTGGTAGTCCCCAATGATGGTGTTAAGATTTTACTGCTAAAACTACCGGTAAGAAGAAGCAAGTTTAGTGTGAAAACTCATCATCAAGTGCCATCTCCAGCTGTTCCGATTTTCCGCTC
>NC_090881.1:15865608-15870608 GCF_036669935.1 Montipora foliosa
TCTGTCAGGTCTGTCATCTGGACAACAACGGCTTGCGGCCATTTTGACAAAATCGCTTTGGTGATTATCGCGTAAGCAATTACCTCAAGTGCAACCGATCAGCACAGCATTAATCACCTTTGTAATTATACTAAGAAAAACTACGGGGGCTCGTTGAGGGGAATATAGAGATGGGGTAGGAAAGGGTTGTGTGGTTAAAATGGGAATAACACTAGAAGAAATCATAGAGGGGAGGGCAAGGCGACATGTTCTTAGGTAATTGAGGGGCGTGATGACCGGGAGGGGTGTGATGCGTTAAGTGGATATTATATGATCATGTGTCCGCAGAGCTTGTTAAGCTTGTTTGCCTTTCTCCTTTCATTTGCTAGCGTAATGATAGGAGGCATGGTTTTGGACCAAGACATCGCAATTCATAAGGAGTTTCGTAACGTTTTTTTAAATGATGGATTTTAACTAAATGTTAAGCGCGCTATACCTAAAAAAAAGTATAAATATTCCTGCATTTGAAATGAGTACGTAAATTAATGAGTTGTCGAAGGTTATTCTTGGATTTGGTTTGTTCGAACTCAGAGTGGGTAGGACAACACTTTTTATGTGTTTGCTAGTCTGGCTGTAGGTGATAGGTGAATATCCTTGCATACGGCGAGAGCTACTGAAATTTAAACTGACCAATCAGAATTCAGCGAGCGGGAAAAACTGTGCTATCCTTGTGCTATTTGACGTCACGCCAATTGTTTACATTCGGATTGGTTAGATCGGTGGACATTCGCTCAGCGTTCGCTTGCGACTCTCTTGACCGTCGCTTCTTTGAACATGACGCATTGTTCTGGCAATCAATTTGCCAATCCACTTTATCCAGTTTATGAATTGGTCTAGCATGTGATTAAAAACCAGGATCGCCTTTGAACCTTATTCTGTGGAGGAAGAAGACGTTGCTGAGTGAACATTTTTACGACGAAATCCCTTGGTTTGTTTAGCACTGTGATGTCCGATAACTGAGCCGCTCTAATGAGTGTTGGGTCAATCGCATTTGGCCGTCTGACCATATGAAGTTTTTTCAGCTCTTGTTTGTGTCCATCATGATCGAACTTCAGGTGAAGCGCTATGCTGCTTTATGCCAACTTCGATGGCTTGTGATGAGCTTGCCTGCTGCCCAAATTGTTGTTGTATTTGGGCAAGATTGGTCTTATCGGGTTGGAACTTAATAGTGAGGGGAACAATTTTTCGTTCATCTGCTGTGCCAAACAACAAACAATCCTGTTGGGTGTTCCACGTGCTTGGTGAGTCTTGCACGACCATCATCTATCAGATCTGGAGTGGAGTTTTCTTTCAGGGATTACAACTTGCGATCGTTCTGCAAACATCCACGTAGCATGCAGGACTTTTTAGTGACTTCAGGATCCCCGGCCCGTTTTGCTGTTGCAAAGGGAGTCGTGCATTTTTGAGCAGTTTGTCTTCATTGGTTGTATTTTTTCGTTTGTTCCTGGTGGCGCAAAGTAACTTTGATGATTTGAAAGGACTTGAATCCTTAATTGAATTAGCGATTTTTTTCATTAAGGAACCAACAAGTGAATGGTACACAAAATTAGGAGAAACTGTTCGTTGAATAGACAATATTTGTAGACATAATTATCTGCCCAGTTTAAGTACTAAGCTCAACAAGTTGTTTGGCTCCACAAGTTTCAGTTTCAGGCCACGTACCCAAATTCACCCTGGTACTGTTGTACACTACCATAGTTCTTTGGAAATTGAATAGCTCCTTGAACACCTGGTTGCTTGAGAAGAAACTTGATGTTTTTGTTCTCTACATTGGTGAATGCAGCCACTAACTGTCCATTGTGGATAAACTCCAGACCAATTCTTTTTTCAATTTATTCTTTGTTCTTCGCAGGGCATTAACAATGGTGTCCCTTCTAAAATGTTAGTTTAAAGAGTTTAAGTTATTTCCAATTTCATAGGGCACTGTGGTTGCCAGATTCACTTTAAAACTTATCATGGAAATGTAAATCAATGCCAGTGAAAAGTCATTCTCTTGAGTTGTTGATAGAAAATTAATTTAAAATATGCATATTGAAACATCAGTTGAGGAATATTTTTTTCCCTTTTTGTGAACCTAACATACATTGCTGCCATTTATTTATTGCTTGGTCATTCAATGTCTTGATCACATCAAATAATTAATTTTTTAGGTATTGTGTATCTTTATCTAAAAACTTAACTGGTTGCTTTTTGAGCCCTTTTGCAGCATATTAAGATAGGCAGGAAATGTTCCACATTTTGTGGTAAATAGTTCTGCATAGTTTTAAGGAATATTGCGGCCTAAGCTAATTGAATATGAGAATAAAATGTGCTGTTTGACATTTTGTGAATTTAAAGACTATTAATATTGTTTGCGCTTGTTTTAAAAGGCTTAAGGTTGGCACTCAAGAGTGTTCCTTCAACAATCTTATTCTGTAAAGATTACCTTGGAAGAATTGGATTAATGCAAGTTTTTTCTTCTAGCCTCTTTCCCCAGTGCCCTCTGAGAATGGAGTTGATTTGGTTTTGCCCGATGTTGAAAGATGAAACAATGCCTAAACCAGCCGCAAGAAATACTTCATGGTGCTTTCTTACAAACATGGGCATGAGGTGCTCATAAGCATCTGAGCATTGTTTCGCATGCTAAAGTGATAATTATTATAAATAATTTGTTTATCTTAGAGAGTCTTCTTTTCCTGTTGGTCATTCAAAAATTGTTGGAATAGCTTGTTTGAGCTGTTGGATAGAGGCAGAACATTTGATGAGGGCCTGGGGAGAGGAGTCCTTGTTCCCTTTAGATATTTTCTTGTGTTTCCTTGTTCCCCAAATTACTTTGAAACTTGTTCCCAGCCTTTTGATCCCTAAAATTTAAATATTGGTTTTCTTCCCTTGTTCCCTAAAATATTTTGATATTGTTCCTCTCTTCCCCAGTTCAAATAAGCCATGTTCTCTTCTTCCCTCAAACCCCTGGGAGTGCCTCTTTGATGTTGATTCTCGTATTGGCCTAATAGTAATTCACTGTAGAATTGCAAGACATAGCAAGTTCTTATTTGGGAGTGAGGGAAAAGTTTTGAATAAATGTTTGCTCAATACAAGAAACAAAATTTGACTGCACCTTCTAGACCTTACTCTTTTCAGACTTGAATCAGCTTGTTTGCACCTTTCTGGCGACCTGCGGGAGGGCAAGCTCTAGAAACTCTTCTTTAGTGAGCCTTCCGCTGAAAAACTTTCCAAGTCTGGCTTTCCGGTGTTAGGGGCCGAGGTTTTTGTGCAAAATTCATCAGCGGCTTCCTTGCAGCTTCTCAAAGGTGTTCCTTCGGGCAATGGTTAGTAAAAGTTTTGTAGTGCTTATAAAAATTTTCGCTACTTGAAAAGGTATGTTTATACGAAACAAATATCAGCTTGACAATTTTTCTTTCCCTACACTCCATTTAAAATGCACGTGAGCGCTATTAATAGAGAGCCAGAAAACCATTTAAGACATTTTGTGGCAATTTTTTTGTCAACAAACTTGGGTTGTCGGCAAGCAGAATTCGAACGTAAGCTGTTTGGCTTTTATTTGTGCTTTTTCTAACTAATCTAAGACGACTTCAGGCTGGTATTTTCGAATCAAGTGTAAGAAGACGGCAAAACCGTATTGATAATGTATTTATTTGAGTTAACTTCGCGAATAAAGACTTTAATCGCTTCCTTTCGACGGGGGTAGATCGACACGCACAACCGAAATGCACTGTTTCCGGTGAAATGGCAAATGATTGACAGGATAGCACAGTTTTGACTGCCGCACGCACTGCGGGCGCGGGTTCCGTATGCAAGGATGTGAATGAAGGAAATCGGATTGTATCAACGAAAATGTGATGCGATTTTACGCTTTTAAAAGTACTACAAAGAAGGTAATAACATTAAATTTGCAGCTTAACGGCAGAATACCCTGCCATTTTGAAGCTGCACCTCTGAAAAGGCTGGATACGCGGATATGCAGTCGAAAGTACCACCCCTCCCCAAATAAACTTCTAAGTAGTATGTTGTAAAGTGGATACGCGGATACGCAGATACGCAGTGGAAAACATTGATACCCGGATACGTGGATACGCGGACATCACACATGGCAACTTCGTGTAACATACTTCAAAATGCTCTGTAGTATATGCATGGATATGTGGATACGCGGATACGCAGTGGAAAATACTTCACGTATTGTTTCAGTGATTAGGCCTAAGCAATCTCGTAGAATTTTAGCTTTCATTTTACGCTTCGGTCAACTACACTTTTTCACGAGATCGTGTGAAGAAGAATGCACTCGTTTACTGAGTTACTTAGCTCTCTCAAGTAGTGTGGAAAGAAGTTGAAGGGCAACGACATATTCAGGTTTTTTTGCTACGTCTGTTATCGATGAAATTCGCTTTATTATCGTCAAAATTTAAAAAAGTAGTATTTTGGAACTTTCTCGCAAGTCCATTGGTATCCAAGATACTTTTAGAAGACATTTTAGATAAACGTCCGTGCCGAAGGCAAGCGTGAAATTATTAAATGCACGAATTTCGTAAAAAACGCTGAGATTTCAAGACGAACTGTTTATTTTGTTTTTAAAATGCAAAACAAGACCTAACAACTGACATCATCTTTAGTTATGAAACATGGAACACATGAAATAATAAGGAAATATGGAAGAAGCATTTTGACTTAATTAAACGAGCAAGGAAAAGTCGGGTTGGCCAATGGAAATGTACTGAACCAGTCAGGTGGTCAAAGGCCGAGTCTTCAACTTCAGACGAGAAAATTATGTCCTTAATTAGAATCGGGGGGATTTGGAACACAACACGTCATCCCAGCTCTGGGTAACAACCTGTGAAATTCACGAACAATAACAAACAAACAACAGTATGTGTTCCACGTGTTATGTCAAGGACCCCGTGTCAGATGTCACAAACAATAAATCTTTCATTAACCTCTTCGATGCTGTAAACTTTGCCGAAGAGAAT
>NC_090881.1:15878108-15880608 GCF_036669935.1 Montipora foliosa
TCAGCTAACAAGATGGACTCGAAAAATGGCAGCCCACTGGTGAAGAACATCTCAATTCGCTATAAAGCTTCCCAACCTTGAAATTTTCAACCACATGGTCGAAGTTGAGTCGGGAATTGTTCTGGAGAAGAAATAGGGCTGATTTTGAATCTTGAAGCGAACAGATGAAGCCAAGACTTAACTTTACGAGTGCTCCAGATTATTTAAATTTCCTTGGCAAAAAATATTTTAATTCCCTTTTTCGAGACTTTTGTCATAGGACGTGATACGGGAATTCCCGCTTGCTGCAGTAAGCCCAACAACCATAGAAAAGATTTGTGTAAAGAAATTGGCCGTTTTTATACTAGAGACGCATAATCCGTCCAGACGAATTATGCGTCTCTCATGTTATCCGTCTAGTGTAAAGACGGGACGAACTATATGAGACGCATAATTCGTCTTGGACGAACTTGGGCAAACATTTTTTCTGCGTCTGTTAAATTCGTCTAGTATAAAGACGGGCACTAGACGCATAATGCGTCTGGACGAACTTTCCAGTTTAGTGCGTCTTCGAAGACGCACTAAAATAGATTCTTCGTCCAGACGCATAATGCGTCTTGTGGCCGTCTTTATACTAGACGAATTTAACAGACGCAGTAACAATGTTTGCCCAAGTTCGTCCCAGACGAATTATGCGTCTCTAGTATAAAAACGGCCATTGTCATTAAAAGTGGCAAGGCTCAACACAGCAGGTTTCGTGTGACACGGTGTTGTCTACAAAATGGCTCCAAATCTTGTTATGATATCATCTCGCTCTGCCCTATTGTGTCTTTGACATGGCACACTTTCACGCCTGTAAATTAAACCACTGAAAAAGCATTACATTTGAAGCTTTTTTCAATTTGTATTTTGTCATATTGCCTTAAACTGTGAGAGTTTCAAGTTGATGAAATGACGCGCACAAGTAATTCTAACTCGGAGAACGAGACTCAAGTCGGCATCTCATGCGTTCTCGTGGCCAAATCTTAGAAAATATTTCGTGATACGGGAATCGCCTTTAACAGCCGACACGCAAATATCAGAAGAATAATTTAAATTAAACACTTTAAATTTAAAAGTGGCAAGGCGCGCGCAAGCGACCAGCAAAGTTAGCCTATTGTCCTATTGAAATCTGCAACTTCGAGCTAGTTGTTTGTTGGAAGAACAGTCATAGGACGTCCCCTCAATGCTATCCAGTCATTGTGGATACATCAAATACTAATTTTTCACAGAAATGTGGAGATTGACACTGATTTGCAGTTAAATTATTTATTATTTATTTATTAACAATGCACTTACACGTTTTCTTGGTATAAAATTTACCTACTCATCTCAGGCAAAGTATTATTTACATTTGTATAAAACTGCTTCAGGCGAGGAAAAAAACGAAATTATTACAGATAACGTAATTATATACACTATACCACTAATAGAAGTAAATGGTATATAGTTAACTATACTAAAAAGGAGATTGGCACTGATTCATATATAAATACATTCCAAAATGACATAAGCAGGTAAAACATTTGTGAATGTAATCCATAATGTGAATACATTCAAATTAACAACAATCTCAGAGAAAGAATTATATTATATTCTTAACTTTAAATAGTACTCAATCTACAGAACAGGATATCCCATTCAGTTGCAATATTTAGACTTATAATACCGGAGTACATACCAGCAAGTATCGGTAAGGAAATCAGTACTGAGCAAAATAGTGTTCAAAAATTGCTTTTTTAAAATAGGATTTTAGATGTGCTGTTTTGATTATAAAGAGGAAGTCATTCCAAAAGTATTTTCCAATAATAGATAGGCAGAATTTTCTTTACATTGGCTATAGCATGAAGAAATAAATACTACAAAGATGCATCCTGAGTTGAATGATTATGTTGCTCCGAAACCAGTAATATGGAAAAAATTACAAGGCTTATCGCCACAAAGACGATCATGCACAAATAAATGTGTACATTTTAGCAATATCGTGAAATTTCAATAGACCTAAGGAAACATAATGTGGGATGGGGGAACATCATGAATGATTATAATAACTTTATTTTTTGAATTTTATTAGCTGTGACATTGGGTTTTCATAATCACTACCCTGCAACTTAGAGCCATACAGTAAATATCGCTAAATAAGTGAATAATTAACAATTATTCGCCTCAGGCTCAGTGATTATCGGTGAATATTCACAGTGACGAAGTTGAGGTGAATATTCACCGATAATCAGTGAGCCTGAGGTGAATAATTGTTTTAGTATATTAAATACACAGGTGATTTTTTAAAAAAAGAGAAGAAAAAAACATTTCAACACGAAATCATCTTCACTCACAGTGGCAAAACGACTACTGGCAGCCATTTTGTCGGTCGAGGTGATTGTCGGCTGATAATCCGAGATAGCAAGCCAATGAGAGCGCGATTTTATATAATCACCTGTGTATTTATACTAAAAGATATTGTTTAGACAATGTTTACTGA
>NC_090881.1:15893108-15898108 GCF_036669935.1 Montipora foliosa
AGTTGTTTTTAATACAACACTTTAACTTTTGCGGCTTCTAAGAAATGAGTGCGAATTAAAATTGACCCAGAATTGAAGCACTGGGTTCAACTGATAAGAAGTTTTTTGTTCTGGAATACGATTTCAACAGGTATATTTCTCTTCTAGGCTTGTTTCAAAATAATTTAAGATTTCAGTAACTATATTTTTTGTTTTAACGAGGCCACCAATTGTCAAGATATGGATACCTACATTTCCTACGAGATTTCTACTCACAACAAGTTATATTTAAAAACAACACGCACATCAACAGACACCCTCCAAGAGCAAACGTTTTTGGGTTTTTTTATGTGACAAGGGTGCAGCTGTAAGACGATCTAAATTAAAAGGAAATAAGTTTTTAAAAGTTGAAATACATCGAGTGAAGGTAAAACATGCATCGGTAACCACACCGAACATAGCTTTAAGAAGAGTGCTCGTGCTCTGATCTACTTAGACAAGGGTTTTTCAATGGCGAGCTCGCAATCACACGACATATACCTCATTGCACCTGTTCCATTTTTGCAAAGAACCAGTAATAGTTGGCATTACAGCTGATCCAGTGTAGTAAAGTTTTTACTCCAGCAATTCCGAGACTTAAGTCAGAGTGATCCCAAGAGTGAGTGAAGCCAAGTCGGAGTGATCAAGACTTGTGAAAACTATCGTATTGCTATACGTCAGTTAAGTCATTCCAATACAACTGTCCGAGAAAACAGAAACTTATTTTTATATACGAATTTTCCCTCTTCTCAAAGTCATCGGCGTAATCTCATCAATCCTCTTAGATATGAGCGCTGAATATTGAAGGACCATTGCATAGTAAGCAACATATGAAATCGATGATTTAAGCCAGCTATAAACCAGATAATGTTTGTTCAATTTTGGATTCAGAATTTGAAATTGTCCAAACAATGTAGGGGCCATTCATGCACTAAACCACGGCCCCCTTTCAAGGTAATTCACAAAGATTCAACAGAGATTCCTAAACGAAATTCGCAATTCATTTTTTGGCCTCCAAATTTGCATGAAACAAATTTAAAGCAAAGTGAGTTATGTGAGCGTTTGTCAGACTCTTTTTTTTCGTCAGCAATTTATTTTTTTTCCAACAGCATTGAAGTGCCTTCACTTGTATGTGATTTCCACTCAGGTTTACTTCAATATCTCCAGATAGTAGCCAAATCCGTCATGCAGCTGTTGCATAAGAGTACTAGGCAATACGACACTTCGACAGTTTTAGCTTTCTTGTGGCAAATCGCTTTTCAGCGTTTCAAGTTTGGTAAATTTGTTGACACTGGTTCATGTACTCATTATTACAAATTTATTAGAAGAAGACGTTTTGATGACATTGGTTCATGCATTTATTTACTTAACGAACTCCAACTATTTACCAGAAGGAAAAAACATGTACAAGCCAGTTGTTTTTAATACAACACTTTAACTTTTGCGGCTTCTAAGAAATGAGTGCGTATGAGAATTGACCCAGAATTGAAGCTCTGGGTTCAACTCCTAAGAAGTTTCTGGTTATGGAATACGCCTTCAACAGGTATATTTCTCTTCTAGGCTTGTTTCAAAATAATTTAAAATTTCAGTGAGTATATTTTTTGTTTTGACGAGGCCACCAATTGTCAAGATATGGATACCTACATTTCCTACGAGCTCTCTACTCACAACAAGTTATATTTAAAAACAACACGCACATCAACAGATACCCTCCAAGAGCAAACGTTTTTGGGAATTTTTATGTGACAAGGGTGCAGCTGTAAGACGATCTAAATTAAAAGGAAATAAGTTTTTAAAAGTTGAAATACATCGAGTGAAGATAAAACATGCATCGGTAACCACACCGAACATAGCTTTAAGAAGAGTGCTCGTGCTCTGATCTACTTTAACAAGGGTTTTTCAATGGCGAGCTCGCAATCACACGACATATACCTCATTGCACCTGTTCCATTTTTGCAAAGAACCAGTAATAGTTGGCATTACAGCTGATCCAGTGTAGTAAAGTTTTTACTCCAGCAATTCCGAGACTTAAGTCAGAGTGATCCCAAGAGTGAGTGAAGCCAAGTCGGAGTGATCAAGACTTGTGAAAACTATCGTATTGCTATACGTCAGTTAAGTCATTCCAATACAACTGTCCGAGAAAACAGAAACTTATTTTTATATACGAATTTTCCCTCTTCTCAAAGTCATCGGCGTAATCTCATCAATCCTCTTAGATATGAGCGCTGAATATTGAAGGACCATTGCATAGTAAGCAACATATGAAATCGATGATTTAAGCCAGCTATAAACCAGATAATGTTTGTTCAATTTTGGATTCAGAATTTGAAATTGTCCAAACAATGTAGGGGCCATTCATGCACTAAACCACGGCTCCCTTTCAAGGTAATTCACAAAGATTCAACAGAGATTCCTAAACGAAATTCGCAATTCATTTTTTGGCCTCCAAATTTGCATGAAACAAAAGCAAAGTGAGTTCTGTGAGCGTTTGTCAGACTCTTTTTTTCGTCAGTAATTTATTTTTTTTCCAACAGCATTGAAGTGCTTCTCTTGCATGTAATTTCCACTCAGGTTTACTTCAATATCTCCAGATAGTAGCCAAATCCGTTATGCAGCTGTTGCATAAGAGTACTAGGCAATACGACACTTCGACAGTTTACGCTTTCTTGTGGCGAATCGCTTTTCAGCGTTTCAAGTTTGGTAAATTTGTTGACACTGGTTCATGTACTCATTATTACAAATTTATTAGAAGAGGACGTTTTGATGACATTGGTTCATGCATTTATTTACTTAACGAACTCCAACTATTTACCAGTCTGGAAAAAAACATGTACAAGCCAGTTGTTTTTAATACAACACTTTAACTTTTGCGGCTTCTAAGAAATGAGTGCGAATTAGAATTGATCCAGAATTGAAGCGCTGGGTTCAAATCATAAGATTTTTCTGGTTCTGGAATACGCTTTCGACAGGTATATTTCTCTTCTAGGCTTGTTTCAAAATAATTTAAAATTTCAGTGAGTATATGTTTTGTTTTAACGAGGCCACCAATTGTCAAGATATGGATACCTACATTTCTTACGAGCTCTCTACTGAGAACAAGTTATATTTAAAAACAACATGCATATCAACAGATACGCTCCGAGAGCAAACGTTTTTGGGTTTTTTTATGTGACAAGGGTGCAGCTGTAAGACGATCTAAATTAAAAGGAAATAATTTTATAAAAGTTGAAATACATCGAGTGAAGGTAAAACGTAACATGCATCGGTAACCACACCGAACATAGCTTTAAGAAGAGTGCTCGTGCTCTGATCTACTTAGACAAGGGATTTTTAATGGCGTGCTCGCAATCACACGACACATACCTCATTGCACCTGTCCCATTTTTGCAAAGAATCAATAATAGTTGGCATTACAGCTGATCCAGTGTAGTAAAGTTTTTACTCCAGCAATTCCGAGACTCAAGTCAGAGTGATCCCAAGAGTGAGTGAAGCCAAGTCGGAATGATCAAGACTTGTGAAAACTATCGTTTTGCTATACGTCAGTTAACTCATTCCAATACAACTGTCCGAGAAAACAGAAACTTATTTTTATATACGAATTTTCCCTCTTCTCAAAGTCATCGGCGTAATCTCATCAATACTCCTAGATATCAGCGCTGAATATCGAAGGACCATTGCATAGTAAGCAACATATGAAATCGATGATTTAAGCCAGCTGTAAACCAGACAATGTTTGTTCAATTTTGCCTTAAGAATTTGAAATTGTCCAAACAATGTAGGGGCCATTCATGCACTAAACAACGGCCCCTTTTCAGGTAATTCACAAAGATTCAACAGAGATTCCTAAACGAAATTCACAATTCATTTTTTGGCCTCCAAATTTGCATGAAACAAAAGCAAAGTGAGTTCTGTGAGCGTTTTTCCGACCCTTTTTTTCGTCAGTAATTTAATTTTTTTCCAACAGCATTGAAGTGCCTTCACTTGCATGTGATTTCCACTCAGGTTTACTGTGTAAGAGCGGTCTGCACATCGCAATTGCCTTTTCTTTTTTCTTTACTGAAGCTCCCGTTATCATATCCCTTGTTTGAAATCTCTTGAAACGTTACTTAAGTTCCACAAGGAGAAATTGTTCCTCCTCGCTGAAATTTGTTTTCCTACTTTTACTTTCGGACATGTTTCTCACACAAGTTCATTAATTTACATGCAATTTATAATGCATGGTGATAATAACACAAAAGAATTCGACTCGGCTCGTCTACGTTTTAATAATGCAAATTAAACCAAGTTTAGACATGGTTTACAAAAAAATCCTCAAAGCCGTGATTCAGTCTTAAACCCGGTCTAACCCAGGCTTCGTTTAAATAATCGGCCCTTTGAGATTGTCGGCCTGGGCTTCGAACCCATGGCTCCAGCGCGGTAGTTCGAGGCTTGAAGCTTATTCAGTGAGTGTGACCAACCAAGTCTCTCCCTCAATGGAAGGATTATTCTTAATTGTCAATTTCTTCCAAGTGAAGAAAGTTCATTTTGAACACTGAAAGCTTGATAGGGATCATGGGAAAAATTTTTAAATCAAGCCTCAGACTTATTAAGACTTATTCAGCAATGATTATATATATACTGTATATACTAATTAGTTTTGGGAAATAATCGGCATATTTTCTAGTCAGTTGATGTTTATTGGTTAAGTGGATAAAACAGTTCCTTCAAAGTGGACGCGCCGGGTTCAAATCCTGTCCAGGGGCTGCTTTTACTGATTTTCCCTTCTTTTTCATACCACAAGTCCTGGGACAGAGTGATCAAAATGGAGGATAATACTTCATTTAAGGCAAACTGAAAATGAAGGATATTCCTTCATTTGAGGAAGAGATCGTGTTGGTGTGACGCAAAATTAAGACTTTGTTATCTGTCAGTGAACTGTGATCGGTTTTCGTTGGTTCATTGCAGTTTTCTTCATTTAAAACTAATGTACTGAACAACAAATG
>NC_090881.1:15900608-15932450 GCF_036669935.1 Montipora foliosa
ATACTCAGATGAAAATGGTGGTCAGGCGATCCAGGCTACTTGTCAAGGTCAATGCTAGTTATGAGTACTTTTTTCGAAAAATCATGTGGCAAATCTATCGTTGAAGATCTCCTACTCAGGTTTGACGCCATGCACTCGTAAGTAACTCAACAAATGAAATAAGACAGTAATGTGCGGCAAACCTGAAGCCTTTCCGCAGGCATCTTTGAAAATTCTTCAGTTCCTTCCTTCGAGCAGCTATGACCATGCATCCTCATATAGAATGTCATTTGAATACAACAAATTGTTGACTTCTTCACCGGATAATTCCTTTAACATTGAACTCTTTTGGGCTCAACATGTCTGTCATATCACAGCCCGACTGACAATATCTCTCTCTTCTCCCGACAAAAACATCTAGTTTTCAGACTAAATAATAGAACCATTTAAGGGGCAATGTAATGCTAATTTCGCTGTTTTTAGGTCAAAATCTCAATTAGTACATTAGCTCACACGTACATCACTCCTGACAACCCACTACCAAGATATATAATATATTTATGGCACAAAGAGCTATCCGTATTAATTTTTGGCGACTTTCTCAAGACACCTCCTCCAAACTTGAAAAAAATTGCCACTTTTTTCACGTTTCAATCGATTTACATCCTCTCCATCCTTGGCTGAAAACAAGAGAAAATAGCTTCAGTGCACTTTAATGGTTATTGGTAACAAAACTACAGCATTTGTTTTTGGTCTTTACTGATGCAATGGCGTGACACTGCCCCTTTAAGATCGAATTCAAGTTGAAGTTTATTATTCACACTTACAATAAACTAAATGAAAAAAAAAAGAAGAAGGACATGATAATAAAAGCTTAAACTTACAAGAGAGAGTGCGTAGTGGCTAAAGAAGCCAAGATTTCGAGTAGGCAACTACCACGATGCAGGTACAAAATATTGCAATTAGAACAGGACAGTGAGTCACAAAGAGGCCAGATTTCATCTCGAATTCTCGGCTTGCAATGGAAAGGTCATACACCCATTCAAGGCAGTTGTTTGTTCAATCTGTTTCTTTGCTTAGTTGATTGTTTTCATGACAATGATGTTGCAATGGTCTAAAAAAAAGTGTATGACAAAGCGAAAGATAACTTATTTTCGTAACAAAATACTTTCTTATTTTCAGAGGAGTGGCAAAAAATCAACGAAGATCAGGTTTGCTTTGGAGCTCGAGATGATCAGTACGGTGCCTTCCACATGACTAAAACTGGAAATGTAAAGGCCATGAAGCTCGTGCACAGAAGCGGATCCATCAAATGTAACAGCGTTACCAGTGCTTCCTACTGGAGCTGTACCAACTTGAAGGACTATGCGAAAAACACGTTTATGACGATCATCACAAATGCCAACAAAAAAGCCCTTCTGCCAACAGAGAAAGATTTGAAAACGGTGAGTTTCTGCAACCAAAAAAAGCCGCACTTTTACGTTCTCGAAGAAATTAATCAAGAATCTTCAGAGCTTGTTCTAAACATCAGTTCCAATCCAATAAGTTTGTTGAAGAACCAGGAATTGCAGATATGGTATGGACAAGACTGGGTGAATTGTTCAGAGAGTAACAACAATGGCACTACTTGTGTTGATGTATTTGCCTGGTATATGTGAAAATAAAAAGCAACTGCAGTTACTGTGGCTAACTATATTTAGATTTCCGCCATGATTACAGTTTTTTTCTCGCAACTTTATTGTTTCTCGTCAGTGTGTGATATGCATAGACAAACAGAACCAGCCTCACTGAAGTGAACTAAGCCAGTTTGTACCATTGTTGAAATAATAAACTCATGAAGCATTAGTTTGGGCTATTTGGATGTGTGGTTGATTTCAGTTGTGTTGTTTACATGTCATTTCTGCGGTTAACCTTAAGTTGCATAGGGAGTAAAAGCAAGTAATTGGTTAAACTACACAAAATCAACTCGACCGCCGTGACACAAGACCCTAAGAACGTACGTGCTGCTGCAAACATTATTTTTAACAGGGGCGGATTTACGGTCGGGGGAGGGGGCCCTGTATTTAAAGAGCTTCTGTATAACCTAACCGACTTTCAAGTAGTACAGTGTGCATCAGGCGGTTTTACTTCAGAGAATGATTAGTTCAGTTTCGGAGACTTTCGTATTTTAAATGCATCTTGACTAACGTGTGTTGGTGAATAAGCTGTAATTACGTGATGTAAGTTTAGGATTTCAAAAACCATGTGCGAATCCACGTGTGATCTAGCGATTGTGATTTTCCTTCGAGTTGAGACATTAAAATGTGAAGTGATTCGAGTCTGTTGGTCGTTTTAACGTGAATATTATCGGGAAAATCTCTTGTGTTAGAAGCAATTCTGAAGATTCCTGACACGTGAATTTTTCGGACAGAGGGCATTTAGAGGGGAGGTGCGCTCTCGCCGCAATTTGTTCGGCCCCCTCTTTCTGCCATTTCCGCATCCGTCCCTGTTTACGTTATCACGTTGTAATTTATTAATTTTGCAAATATATCTTCTACCTGGAAAACCTATTATTATGTATAACGAGCGCTGTGACTGGCTAAGAGCTACGGACCGATTACGAAATTAGCCCATTAAAAATTAAAATAACGCCAAATTGACACTTCTTTGTATTCATGCCCCGTCCACACGTATCCGGAGATTTTTGTATCCGCAATTTTTTTATGCGTATACAAAAACATCTGCGTCCACACGTAGCGTACACGAATCGTATACGACCGTCCACACGTATCCAATGTGGCCCCAAGTCCGATTCCCAGACAGGAGTCACATGCGGGTTGAGTTTGTTGGTTCTCTACTCGGCTCTGAGAGGTTTTTCGCCGGGTACTCCGGTTTTCCCCTCTCCTCAAAAGTCAATATCTGATTTGATTTGCGTTAATTTGAGTTTGTTTCGATTTACTCCCCCAATTAGTGGCCAGCGCTATAGGACTTGTCACTTTATCATCATCACCTGGTCTTATTGTTAGGGATTATAGTTATATAATTTCACAATATTTCACATATTTTTTCCCAGAGGGACCTTTAATATTTTAAAAAGGTTTTATTGTATGGTGTATTGGGAGAGGTATATATATGTAACAGTTATCGGCCTGAAGCGATGGGTTATGTGATTTCAGTCCCCTTGTGCGTTGCCCGAGGGCGCAGCGTAGATAAGTGACTTATCCCCCTTGCATATTAATAAATTTAAATTAGCTGTTCATTAGCCCTGCTCTTCCCTTCAAACAATCAAAGCCGCACCCAGCTTTTCAGACAGTTGATTTGGGGGTTATGTAATATATTCCCCAGAAAAGAACAGAGGAATCCGAGCTCATGTAAAAATAAAATGTCGGTAAAATCCGCTCTCAGGTTGAATCCGTTTTTGTCTAGGTTAAATTGGTCATTCTCATTTTAACTAGGTTGAATACGCACTCAGATGAATTGAAAAAACTTTTTATGAAGCCTAAATTAAGTCGAGAGAAAAATCAGGTTCGAATTAGTTTTGGTTATTATACATGGATATCAATTGACTTACCATACAAAAGTAAATAATGAAAAGCACTGTCTCACTTTAAGGCGAGAACATCTAAGATCTGAGCTGGTCAATATCTTTAAAAGAGACTAATCAGATTTAGAGAATTAAGCTGTTTCAAAATGTTTTCACATTTTGTGTTCTTTGCAATATCGTAAGTTGCAACTAGGCTGTTAGTCACAAGATCGGGAACTTCTTCGTAACTAAAAAGGCCCTGTATTTTAATTAAGTTAAATAATTACATAAAAACGATTTTAAAAAACTAAAAAAAACCAACCCCTTATTCCATGAAATTATTCTTTGATTGCACACACGTCATAAGAAAAATGTAGCTCAAGTTTTGCATAATAATAGAGTCAAATTGCCAAAAGACTTTTCAAAAGTTAGGTTCGTCAAATTTAAAGGGGCTATGCTACGTTATTTTAGAGTGTTTCGGGAAAGTCTTTAGTTAATCACGAGTTTAAGAGTCGAAAATGGTAATGTGGAATTCCTTTACTGATAAAATTATCGTTACATCACAAACAACATGATTTTAAATTTGAGCACGACCTTTCTCCAGCCAATTTGCCAGGATTACCGAAATGCAATTCGTTTCAATCTCGTGCGTTTGTCTCCATCCATGCTTTTCTTTCCTTTTGCTGGATTTCGTATGTTGTTTAACAGTTTAAAGTGGTTATTGTAATGTTTCAGTCTACTTTTTGGGCATTTTGGGTTTCATGAAATTACAAAATTTTGCGTGACATAGCCCCTTTTAAGTTTGACTCATATTCATGCAAAGTGTATATTCCAAAAAATGTCTACTTTACACACGACTTTCACTCTGTCCTCTCTTGAATGTATCAAATCATATACAAAAAACTCGTTTTTCATCATATATCACGGCGTTTGGTTGTCTCGTTCTCAGTCATTCCCTATCTCTGCGGAAGAGAGCGGTAGCGCTCGGTCCCATTCCCTAGCGGCCACACCACCTCATTTCACTCCAACTTCGTGCTGACTTTTCACATAGCAACGACAGATGTATTTGGAACTTCTAAAAGTTTAAAAACAAAGAAACTACCCACGTCCGCTCAGAGCGGTAACAGTTTCTTAAATTTCTTCAGGGCTTTTCCCTTTTGAAACTCCGCTCAACTCCCTCTTCAAAGTGAAGTCATTTTAAAGGTCCTGTTTGCTCTGGCACCCCGTTCGCTTGGGAGAATCACTTAACCTGTATATAATTTATTGGAAGAATGTAGTAAATAACAATATGTGTCCTCATAGTGTACTTGTCATCAAACCCCCGAGTGATACAGAGAACGTGAGCTGAATTTTCACTCAAGGAAATTGTCCACAGTTTTGATAACAAGTTATTACAGGGTTTGCAGGTCAGTGCTGTAGAAAAAGTGACCACTGATCTCCTTTTTCAAAGGGAGATTTTTGCAGTGGATAACAGATAACCAGGCAAATACTTTTAATGGGTTAGGGATATCTGACAAGATGACCTTAGGAATAAATATAAGAGAAGTAGTTTTTAGGAATAATGAAATTAAGTTTGGGTTCCTCATTCGCCACGATCACCATGCTTCATTCGTATTTTATTTCACCTGTACCTATGATTTTTACCACCTCTCTCGTTCCGTGCTAGGTTATTTACCGTTTACCTCATTGTTCTCAGTCACCTTTAGCCAGTTCAAGTTTCTAGAAAAACCTTAAATGACAATGACCACAACCAGGTTTTCTGAGCCCGCGAGACTGAGCACCCCCAGCAAACCATTGTTTTAACGAAAACCGCTGGTCAGCAAACTAAGTTTCTAGGGCACCTTTTTTGTCCCTGATAAACCTGCGGGTGACCATTGCCCGCTTTTGTGGGAGGGTGATGTATCAGCTCTCGTAACGTATAATGCATGTGATTGGCTCGTTTCCCAAGCCAAGAACAAAAAACTTAAAGAATTGAAACAATGACTTGGACTTAAAACAACACAGGCCGCTTACAATACGAAACAATATAGCAGGTTACGAGAGCTGCAACACGAGCGTTGTGGGAGCCGTGCCATATTTTTATTATTAGGGAGTTCAAGCAAAGACGCAGCTACGACCACGATAACGCTACAAAGCAAGAATCATATGGTTGGTGAAAAATGACGAAATTATCGTGCTGCACGTGCAGCACGAATCTTATGACATATTTTTGTTGTACTCTGCATAACGACGACGAGACCAAGCGTGACGGTGACCGTGACCCAACGTGACCATGCAACAGAGAATCTTTCATTCTCTATTTTTACTCCGAAACTGCTCGAACCAATTTATTTTTAGGATGCTTCGCCCACATTGTAGCACGCGCGTGACTGAATGAGGTGGAATAATAAAGAAAGACTTATGATAGAGCAAAGTTCTATTTTGAACTTGTTAAAGACAAATGTACAAACAAACAAGGAGATGAGAAATGGCCCTTTTCAAGGACGAGACGGCTACTTGTCGTCTTTTGTGACATGAATGACGTATGAATTGACGACAAATAAAATAACAATACGAGCGTTAAATTCTCGAGCCAGAATTTCGTCATGGAAGCTTAATTACTGATAACCAAGAATTTGATGTACCCTTTTGCAACGATAACATAAGGGGAAAAAATGCACTTTATTTAATGATTGGTACATGACGACCTTCTTAGCCCGAGAGGCACGATGGGACTTCAGCACGAGCTCCAGCCAACATCATGTGAATGTACTGGAGAACCTTTCAAAATAAAGCTCGTTATTTTACAGGAATTAGCTCCCTGAAATAGCTAGAAAGTTAAAAGTTGCAGGAAGCCAAGATAGAGGTTGATTTCATTTAAAATGCAACGTCAATGGTACAATTAAAAACGGACACAGACACGCAAAACACACCACAAACGGATGCGGGGATGGCGCAGTGATGAGAGTATTCGCCCACCAATATGGCCCTGGGTCCCGTTTCTCGAACGTCCCGAAAACTTTTCGGGCCTGAAAAGCCATCTGTGACATTGCCAACCACTTGTTTTGGAAAGCAGATCTTTTAACATGTTTTCAAGGTAACAAAAAGAGAAATAACTGTGAAGTTTGACGAATTAAATGCTCTCCGTTCTTGAGTTACAAAGGGAATCGTGACACCCGAAAATGGCCCGTAAAGTTTCGGGACTTTCGAGAAATGGGCCCCTGGTTCGATTCCTAGGCTCAGCGTAAAATGTGGGTTGAGTTTGGTTCTCTACTATGCTTCGAGAGGTTTTTTTTCCCCGGATATTCCGGTTTTCCAAAGACCTCAAAAACCAACATTTGACTTGATTTGCGTTATTTGTTAACTTCAGTTTACAGTGTCCCCAATTAGCGCTAGTACGACTAGATACTTAATCGAGTTCCTTTTGTTTCACTGAACGTATTCGCAAAGCACACTCCCAGAAAATGAGGTGAATTACCACAAATAAGCACAATTAAATAATGAAACAATTTTAACAGAAGTGAAAACAACAGTTTGCCGGGGGATTCAAGAAAATCTCTATCGAGGGTTTTCTTAAATTGCCGGTGCGAAAGAGATATCACAACTGTTAGTTGAGTTCTAGAGGAGGATATCAAAGAAGAAGATGAGTATATTAAACGAAGAGACTCGGGGCATACTCGGAAAAAAAACGAGTGCTCTGTTGCAGTAGTCGAGCCTTCGATGGAGACTCGGAAAACCCGAGTGATATGTAACAGGAGTCGGCTTCCGATTACAAGCTCGGATACTCTACCGATGAGCCAAAGGCGCCAGGCAAGAAAACTGGGGTTATGACAACTGGCCGCTAAACTGTTGGTATCTTAAGTGTGAAAATGGAACATTTCACAACTCTTTCTTATTTTCGAGGTATGTTATCTCTCGGAAACTATTTGTTTGAAAATTATGGCGCTTGCCTTAAAAGAATCTAGATCATGAACTTGAAGGATACGAGTCCCAAAAGATGTCAAGTCGCATTTAACACCTCTTTAACCTATCAATAACCGAAATATCGCTGTACCGTTTTAACCTTGGTTTCCCACAAACCTATATAACCTCTTTTTCATTATTCCCTCCCAATGAACTACCAAGAGCCAAAGGCCTGACAGCATATTTTTAAGTTGAACATGGTTTTATTTACATCCCATGATGTGGTTCTTCCTCTCACCAATTATGCGACACTCGTGGCCGTCTAGAAAATTGTTTAAAAATATTATAAATTATCTATTTTTCTTTCACAATTTATAGAGATCTCCGCATAAGCAAATATACAATACTATTTATAAAACGTTTCTGTGACATAAATATTTTATGCAAATCGCATGATCTTTAAAAAAATATACAGTCGTTGTTGTGTCATTCGAACCTCAACGAAAGTCTTTAAAACTAACTGGAACACAAGACTGCGAAGTTCAGTATTTACAACTGTACAAGATAACGCATGTCCTTTTTTTTTCAAGGGTTCATGGAAAAAGCAGTCTTGATGTTAAACAAAACGTTATGGACTTCAACTTCAAACCGAGACAACGGGAACAATTTTTTGTTGTTGTAAAAAGCATTTTTTTTAAAGAAAATCTCAGAATTCATCGCTTCTGCGTTGGTTTCATAAATAAATAAGCGCTTTGGTTTTTGAAAAAAAAATTCCTGTGAGGAACGCTTGCAATTCTGCGAATTTGGTAACAGTCATTTAACTAAATTGGGTTTTCTAGCTTAAGATATCTAGGCGTAATAGGTCATTCCGGCTCCCAAGGGGGGGCCATACATGGGTCTTGACTGTGGATAAGCTGGTGGAGCCCGTGCCCAGTAGGACATTGGGTAACAGCTATTGGCCGCCGGGTGCGGAAACAGCGATGAGGCGGGAAAACCAGCATAGAAGTCAGATCCGGGGAACTTGTAAGCGGCTTGGGCATGCGCTTGAGCGTCTGATGTGATTGGCTGATTCAGCTGGGCCAGTCCTTGGAAGTCAAACTTGTATGCGTATCTCTTGCCGTGAATTTTGGTCATGATGTTCTTGTCGTAGTAGTAGCGCAGCGCTCGGCTCAGCTTGTCGTAGTTCATGTTGGGTTTGTTTTTGCGTTCGCCCCATTTCCGTGCGACTTCGTCGGGATCCACGAGTTTGAATTCGCCGTTAGCACCCTCCCAAGCGATGCAAGTCGAGTTTTTGGGGTCGGACAAGAGCTCAAGAAGGAACTGCCACAGCTGGATCTGTCCGCTGCCTGTGCCTGCTGGCTCGGTGCGGCTACCGACGCTTGAAGTCGCATATGAACTTTGAAGAGACTGGGCCTCGGGCACTGACATGGCTCTGTTGGGAACAACGCCGTCTTTCATGTGCGACAATCTGGAAGTTGAAACGGGTGACGCCCATGAACTTCCTTTTTCCATGGATTCTAAAAAAAAATTGAAACAACAGCTCTTTAATTGAGTAGGTCAAAAACAACGCGGTGTTCTCTTTGCAAAATGGTTTAACTGACTTTTGATGGAATCGAAGGCATTTAGCAAGGTGGGCATTACAGACAAGATCTGAAAAAAGCTTTTCGCTACTCATATTTAAAAAAAGGGAAATTAAAAAAAATAAGAATGTTACTCTACTCACCATTTGCACTATATCTTGTCGCAAGTTCATTGCTTCTCACAACAGAAGGGTTGCTAGTTATAACCGGGTGCTGCCTTGAATCAAACAGTGGTGGCGAAGGAGAATGATACGAAGCTGAAAAAACGATAGGAAAAAAGCATAAATCCTTTGTTCTTATCATAAGTATAATATTTCTTTTAGCAGCGTCGTTGTAGGGATCTTGAAAAATAGAAAATATCTGGAAAGACAATTATTTTTGGAGTATTACCTTGTGAGGCAGAAGGAGCAAGGGCGCTATCGATGTCATCTGATGTCAGATTTGGCAGAGGAGCTGTAATAAGGGAATACAGAAACAAGGCATAAGTACACTTTGGCCACGAATATTAAAGAAAGTTGTGAAGAAAGTGCCAAAGGATTTGTTCAAAAGTTAATTAGCTCCAGGGTGAAATGTCAAGAGCAAAAAATTGGCTTAGAGCAAGGACGAAAGCACGCAACGTGTTTAAAATCTAAATGAATAAGTATTTATGACTTCTGAGTGGGTTTTTATAAATCGAGATTCTAATTGGACAGCGCTCCGCGAATTAGTCAAAACAGTTCCGAAAGACTTACTTTTCCTTAATACACACAGATGTGCCATCAAAATATCCCCATTATACGCTGGCGCGAGTTTCATAAATCCTTCCCGGGTCAGTTTACACAATTGTTTGCCGTCCATGTCGAATCTTTCAGGTTCGATATCTTTGAGGCTGAATTCCTTGATGGCCCATTGAATCCATTGGCGTACATGCTCTTTCGTCCAACACAAAGGATCTAAATTTTAAAGCAGAGAAATCTTTTAGTCTATCAGTTAGTTTACAACCTGAGTTCCTTCACAAAGGCAGAATTTTCTTTCGCTTGGACAAGGGAAAAACAAAATTGGAGGGAAAAAAGACAACTAGATTTACAATGTGAAATGATTTTTCCCGAATCCAATAACTCCCGAAAAAAGAAATTTACAGCTGTAATAGAAAGCGATAAAAATTTTATCGATTGACTTAAGAGGTATTTAGAGAGAGCGTTCTTCGTGACATTCCCATTTTAATATCCGTCAGAGTAAGGATGTTTATACGAGTTTTTATCCCGTAAATCTTAAGACTATTCAGAACCGAATAAACCATTAATGGTCTGTTAAATATGTACTGCCAAGAATGGGGCCCTAAGACTGTTTCTAAACTTTCAGTAAAAAGAAAAGATTAAAAATTAACCCAAAAAGTGAACTCAGAAGAAAAGCAAACCAAAAGAAAATTCCGCAAAATAAGAATTTGCGCTCTAATAAAGTATAACAGTCTTAATGACACAGCGGGCAGTTTCCGTTCTTTCTCAAAATTAGGCAATCTATATTCTATTTTTCCGGTGCCCCGTGACCTTGACAATATCTCTGAACAGTTCAAACACACTCCGAGCAAAGCCAAAACTTGAACTCGTTTCGTGCTTGGATTTAATAACAAACAAGTCGCAATAATCCACGGTTAGCGGGTAACCTCCGTCATTTTCTAGTCCCGAGGTGAAATCTTAAGCCGGGTGCGGTTGTGAAGACCGCCCCCAAATTGTCCCTCTGAGATTTTAATCAGGCGATGGTGTACGGGTCGGAGCGCGTTTAAAAATCACAGTCAAATTTGATATCAGGGTGTGACTATTGATGAGGGAAGCCGTCAAATGAAATGTTGACAATATCAAATATAAAATGACTTACCGGCTGGGACGATAACACGTTTCTCGTGCGAAAGATTTTGAGGAACTGGCGAGGGCGAACTCCTTTCGACGAAGTCATTACTTGGGACATATGGTCTCTTGGCTAATGGCTCTTCAAGCTCGGTCTCCAGCGGCCGCTTTTTACTGTAAAACTGACTATCACCTTTCTGCGCTTGTTTCGATGGTTTCGTAAATGGATCATTAAAAGAAGGATCGAAGAGCGATTGCTCATCCGAGATCAATTCCTAAAAGGAAAAAAGAAAGGAAAATGAATCTTTACCGAAAGTGTGAGTGGTTTCGTAAATACATGAAATGGCCGCTCTTGGAATAAGTCTTATACAAGATACGAAACAAAACAACCACGAGAAAAAGGCTTTCCTTACTCATAAGATGGAATAGAATTTCGGGTTTTTATGTTCTACCAACCATGGTTCGCGAAAGAGAGTGTATAATAGGAAAACTACTTCCAACAAATAAGTTTCAACAAAATGCTGAAGAAACAATATATCTTTCAATGTCCTCTAATTTTTTTGTTCCCTCTCAGCGCATGAAATTAATCAAAAACGTTCCCTTCATACCAGAAAAATTCAGATCACAGTTTTTCGGAGAAGACTTCTAGATTGATCTCTTACTGAGGCATAACCGTCTAAGTTTTGATACAGCGGGTTAATTAAGACTGCGTGGGTATGAATGAAAAACGTCACATTTAAACCATACTGAAAGACATTCCTTCACATCACATTAATGCCCCCAAAAAGCTGACATTTGTATTTGAAACGACATTAAGAAACTTTGAGCGTCTTCCATTAAACTAAACAAGAATTATAAAAAAGCTAGAAGACGACAAAAAACAATAATTATTTGTCACACTTGTGTCGGACTTGATCGATTGCCAAGTTGCTTCACTGAGAAACCTTATAAGGTAGAGCAAAGATAATCGACTTACTTGGGGGTAGACCGATGGGTCAGGTACCACATTATGCTCAGCGTGTAGACCATACATGGTTGAATATCAAAAGTCTGTGATCTAACAGAAAAGTTAACACAACAGAAATGAGTAATTGCGCAAAACGGTTAAATAATAAAGGTATTCACACCTTCAAATGATTAAGCGAAATGAAGAATCTAACTGCTTAAAATTAACAAGTTAAGACACTAACAAATGATGCGTACTCACTTTGGGATGTGAAAGGCTTCGTGAAATCAACTGTTGTAGTAGCGGTAACAAACTCCTCGATCGATTGAAGACGCGAAGTATAGGAATGTATAAAATAAACCCTCGAAGCAAACAGGCCTTGAACGAAAACGACGATAATATAATCCTTTGGGAAATAAATTAAACTTTTGTTGGTGTTCCGGAGACGGAGACGAAGAGGAAAACACTCGATATCCGATAAAGATTGTTACACTTGTGTCCTCAGAGCTGGATACTCTTCTCGGCTTTTAAATTCGACTGCTTGGTAAAAGATGTGGCTCGGCTTTATAGATCAAATTGTGATTTGTGGAGGAGGGACCTCTGTATGACAGCTTATCGATAGGTGGCAAGAGATTGTGAGACGATTGTCCAATCATGCTTCATCCACTTGAAACCAATTATTCCCTGGAGTGTTTCACTGACGCCTACGCAGACACACCTAGGTGACGTCACCGAGAGGTCGTGAACCCTCGTCTCTTGAAGGCTGACAGAAATCAAGAGAACAATATCAAGATTGTCAGCAACATTTATCGTTACCCAATCACGTCCACAAATTGCGATTGGCCTCTGACTGTGTTTGATAAGATAAACATCGCTATCATCTAACCGATGATGGAGCACAATTCTTTTTTTTTTACAATTTCAAAATGGACACAAGAATCACTTTTCTAAGAATTAAAAAAAGAAATACTTTTAAATACAAAATGATCTTGCGGAAAGCGTATTACGAGAAGCCCACGAATCTTCCAAGTAAATTAAGTCTTAGAAAAAGGAGTGAAGGATTAGTCATTGACTATCTGATCTTGCACTTGGTCATACAGCAACTTCGTAACACAAAACGCTATAATAATAATCCCTTCTAAAGGTCAATGATGTAAACTGACAATGAGTTCATTCAGGCGTACGCAAGAGAAAACACAGATATATTATTCTCACTTGTTTACTATCGTGTTCCGAATCAAACAACACACGGAAATTTAATTTTAAAACTCTCATTGTGCGGGATAAACCAAAATACCAGACTCCCGAAACAAGGGATCGTACGTGGTAGAATGTAGATTCAACGAAGCACTTAATTTACTACGTCACGAAGGGTTATTATTTGTCATATCAGAAATGTCTTTCACTTGCTAATCAAGCAATTGTGTTTAAGCTCCCATGGGACAGGGTGTGTCGCTTAAACAATTTACCGCCAAATTATTGTGAATGAAATGAATTGCTTCAATGGTCTCGTGTCTAATGCCGCCGAAATTTTTTGGCGCGCAACCTAACCAAACATTGTCACAGATAAACTTTCTTGCGCGCGACAATCGTTGAAAAATAAGTCGCCTTACGTGTTGAATATCACCACCTGATGTTGCCAAAGGTAACACTCTTTGAAGCCTTTGAAAAATATTGAAAACAAATAGTGCAGTTGGAGCGTATTGCACTGTAGCTTTGGTTTGAATATTGTCACAGTTGATTCCAAATCATTCAAAAATTCAAGAATAGTCAAAATTCCACCAAATCAATAAGTTCACGCTTAACTAAAGCGATTTTGACCAGCGCGCTGGTTACGACGAAGTGAAATCCCAACACTTGGGGGCCGTGTGATTTCAAATTCCCGCGGTGAAGATATCATATACAAAAAGGACTCACGTTGAGGCGAAAAAACCCAAAGAGCAAATTTTAGTTCACACAAGTGTTGTTTTGCCTTAAGTCAACTAAAGGTATCAATGGTGTTTATTCGCTTATGACAGAACTATAAACCGTGTTTCCGGCCTGTTGATTCAACAGTTTTCAATAGTTTAAGAAAACCCATCTCTTCCTTTTTTCCCGTCTAGGAATTTATCTCTCTTGAAACACTGTGA
Organism: Montipora foliosa; assembly: GCF_036669935.1. Classification (NCBI taxonomy): domain Eukaryota; kingdom Metazoa; phylum Cnidaria; class Anthozoa; order Scleractinia; family Acroporidae; genus Montipora; species Montipora foliosa. Next base: position 15,914,450 of record NC_090881.1, read on the forward strand.
TCGAGCGAAATGAGATCTCCCAGTACGTCACAAATTTGTCAAGTCATTTAGTTTTTTACTTCATGTTTGATCACAGCAGCAGCGAACACTCTAGAAGGGATTAGCATACGCTCGGGTGCATATGTAACACGCACAAAAAGTACGTTCGTTACGTGGTATTAGCCAACCTAACGCCGCTCGTCACCGTTTTGTTTTACATCACGTAGTGACCAAAGGTGATGCTTCAAAAATCGGGATCTTTCCACAGACTCAGAGACATGTCATAATTCGAAATAAGACTTACCAGCTACAGCTGTGAAAGCGTGTCACGAACAGGGCAATTTAACACTTGTTTTGTTTTTTTCCAAGATTTTTGAAGGGTTATAATGTAAGCGTCGCTGTCAGACGTTCTGATTTCACACGTATTACTCTTGGCCTCTTCCTACGTTTTCCGGAAGAAAATCGAGTGAGTGTTAACTCTTTTCTCCGTTTCCCGAGAAAAGATATGGAGCCAGTGAGCATGACAAGGCAATTACTGTACAACCAAACTTGGCTCGAGCCGTGTTTGGTGACAGCAAGAAGCTGAGACGCACTTTAGCGGGAAGCAATTTAGCCATTTTGCTTCTCTCGAAGCTGTTTCGACATGAATGACTCACAAATAAGCATTCATGGCACAGCTGAGCGATTCAAACTGACTTGAAGATTATAAACCGCATTAAAACCCGAATGAAACTTTCAAAATATAGAAAAAGTAAACATAAGAAAACGAGAACTGTTATAAACTATCGACAGACACAAATGTGCTACATGTTGCAAGCTTTCAAGAGGGCCACTCATGGTGATTTGCAAAGACATCCTCAAAGGGATCTGAAAGGCAAGAAAACTCAACAGAAATTGCCTCTGAACTGATCTATCGATTGCTCGGCCTGCTATTGAGGAATTGAGTAATCAAAATCCTTAGATGGCCTTATCGTTTTTCCTTGCGGCAAAATTATACCCAGGAAGGAACTTCAAATTGAAAGTATGATGTGTCAAAAAAATAATCTGTCTCGCGCCACAATTAATCGGGTCTTCCGAGTCTAAAGTGTAAAGCAGGATTGAGAGACTAAATGTATCAGTTCTCTTGGATAAGAACTCCGTGACATGTGAGAAAAAGTGTGAAAGACTTTCCTCACTTCGCTGTGAAGAGAAATCGAAAATTGGTCTTTATGTTTCCACCAAAGAATTTTACAATCATTGAAAATAGCAGTCCCACGTAAAACAGATCAATGAATACAAGCTGATGATGGAAAAAAATGTCCCCGCTCCAACACGCATTTCTTCATCAGTGACACTAACGTGCGATGCTGCCTACGAAAAAACGTAGGCGCAATGTCATGTTCAGATTCAAAAGTTCAACTCTTGAAAAGAGCAGGTTATCGCTAAAACTGATGTGGGACGCTGCATGTCATTTATTTCTTGCAGTCCATTTCATATTAGTTATATCAGACCTGCCGGTCATAATTGGGCACGTGCAGGCCATAACTTAAAAAAAAAAACTCTAGCAGGTTCACAGTCAATCCAAATCGGAAAGAGGAAAATAAATTCGTCTAAGATTTTCTTTTAATTTTTCGTAAGAAACTATATCGAATCTGTCTTGTAAAAACAAACTTTCTTTGGTGACACGTGACAGAAACGTAAATGTGTTTTTACCAACATGACGAAATAAAAGCCTAATAAGCTAACTACGGCTCCTTTTAGAAAATGGGGCATACATAGAAAGACAGGTAAAATTAAAGAATATTTAGCGTTTTTTCATTCCAAGAACATTATCCTGTTTCTGATAACGGTTGAATACAATTAGTGATTATATAATTAACTTCCAGAAACACTGAGAACTTCCCGACAAAAACACAATTTTGTACTTCAACGTTTCAACGGGGAGAAGACGGTGTAAAGAAACAAAATCAAATAATTTACCTCGCCTAAAGGCTCGGGAAATTATTTGATTTTGGACAAAGTTCGTGGAAATTAAAGTTGAAAAGTTTTTTCCCAGTCTAGAAGAATTTGATACCGAAGGAATTTCCAACCTTTTTCACGAAAAAAAATCTGTTCAAACTGTGTGGGTGTTATGACCTCTGTGTCAGTGAACGTTAAAAAAAATTGAAAAATTTAGTGCCAAAAACTAGCATAGCCGTGTAACTGTTCTTTAGAAAACCTTTCCCATAACTTTGCACTTTCACTCAATAATCTTCGAAATGAGAGAACTCCACTATTAAATTAAACCATTTCTTTTCACTTGTGTAAAACACTTGTAATTACAATGACTTGTTATGTCCAATTTCAACTTAAAACTGCGAGTATGATACAATAAAAACTCCAGAAGGTTGAATAAACAAAACAAAATGAGAGTAGTAATACGTTCCTCAAAGACACAAGAGGGAGAGAAACAAACTCCTTTCGCGGAAACTTCCGCCCGAGTGCAATGGGTTCTTTGTAACATAGTCAGATAATTCGCTCAGCAAATTACATGTTTTCTTTAAAAATTGACGGCAACTTTGATTGTGCAATATATCTTTCAATCAGTTTGGATCAATTGTTTTTACGAATATGTTACCAATAACATTTTTCTTGCATTTAAAATTGAGAACTTCGTTGTGCACATCTAAAGGTTCATGCAAAATCTCATACGGTATTTCTTCAACCACGCTTCAACGGAACACATTCTCTTTACAATGAACAGTAATTTGGATCTTATACAATTGTGAGTTGCTAAGCCGTAAAAAATGTGCACTGATAAATTAGCTGTCTGAAGAAGCGAAGAAAAAGTAGAATACAAATATTTTGCAAGCAATTATGTTCTAACAGAGTTCTAAATAGAGAAGTGTCCAAAACAGAGCCACCAAACACGACAAAACAACGTCCTGTTTGAAAATAAAGATACAACAATACAATATACGCAAAAAGCAAACAATGTTACATCTTCCTGCCGCAGTGTTTTAAACGGAATAAAAACAAATTTAAAATATCCTTATATTTTTAGTGTTCAGAATGAAATCCCGCCCAGAATTTGAATGATGTGACTATTTTTCGCTTCCAAGAAATTAACTTCCATTTTGTATTCCAAGACATTGCGGAATTCGTTTTATCCCATCCTTTGACCTTTGTGAAGGTTTAGTGGTTTCCAAGAAGTTTTTTTCAGGTAATGTGACGGTACTGATTGATTCTACTATGTTACGATGATAAACAAAATTAGCTCTGTACTTCTAGTGCTTACATTATATGACATCAATTGGGTTGTAAGGAATAAGAAATCTCGTCAATATCGTAATGCGGAAAGAGTTCTGTGATTTCGAAGTGTGCACAGGAAACAGGAAAACGAGGAATGGAGACCAAGGAATGGAGACCAAGGAACGGGGAAACCGGGAATTGGGAAGATGGCCGTAAAGCTTATGCTTCTCTGAAGGGTGAGATGAAATGAGATGAAAGGAGATAACAATGAGAAATCTCGAGATCGTTGTTTCTCTCACAAGAGGAAATCTATATGGATTCATCATTAATGTATATTCCACAGCGATTAGATCTAAGCAATATTGGACCCTGCCGAAAATAATACACATCTGAAAAAGAAATGCACTTTCATATCTCAAATAAACTATGCTCAAATGGAATACTTTGGGGTCAAATATCGTAACGCAAAGGGAGCATGCGTGGAAGAACCACACTGTATGAATGTTTAAGCCATACAACTAGTATTTTGGCTTAAATAATTAAAAGCTCCCAATTTAGAGTATATTTCTTTGTTAATTTGTTTCTAGTAGCAATTTTCTATTTGTCGTTATGAGCCAAAACCGTTTGCGTCTTCAATCAGCCGATGAATCTTGGAATATTAAAAGCTTGCCGTGTCGTTATCTCAACGTTATCGCAACTCCGGCTTCCAACAGATTCAATTGAGTTTGGATCATTTCATGCCAAAACATTCAATAAAAGACACAAAATGCCGATCAAAGTCAACTGTATTGAATTTGAAATCTAGCAAGCGACATTGTGGAGCCATGACCGGAAGTGCTTAAAATTCCATCGATGCATGTCTTGTAAACAAGTTCTTTTTTTTTTTAAATGCATTAAATGAAACCGAAAGAGAAACTGAACATCGTATTTGTTTTTAACCAATGCACCCAGAAATGAAATAGGAGGGGAAAAAAATGCACTAAGTTTGGGTGAAAATTTACAACAAAACTGCGGAATAGAACCACGGTGCTACTCGAGAAATGGTACTTTTGACGGAGAAATTTATACCCACGGAACCAGATAAACAACTTCCCACTACAGATATTTATCTTTAGCGCTTTCTACTCGCAAACGAGCGTTTAAAGGTTTCCACGACACAATAACAACGAAATAACACGATGTTCACTTTTGCTAACTAACAAAATTATCACTTTATCCTTTGGGCTCTAAAAGAGAGCCAAAACTCAGGTGTTTAGATGCGGGGGGGGGGGGGGGGGGGGGGACAGGTCGGAACAAAACTGGTCAACTTGAGTGTGCCGGTTTAAATATCCAGTACAGCTGTTGGGAGTTATTTTTACAAACAGGTGATATTGGGAAATATCATTCTTAATTGGGGTTTTTAGATGCTCACACAATCGCCGACAAACTAGCACGGCATAAATCAAAACGAGCTAAGTGTATACAAGGTGCTCTTGGGTCGAATTTGGCTGTCGTTCAAAGCAAATGAAGCAAAGAACGTTGTCATTCCAAAAACAATGACCTCTTCACCCTAGGCTATTCTTTATAACATTCCATCGAGACCGCACCCAAAACAAACCGCACTGGAGACAAATACTATTGGATAGAGTGCTGATCCGAATGGTCTTCGGGATCATAAAGATTTCCTAAAATAACCTCTAGAGTGTTTTTCAATGTTAGCACTATTAGACAAACATCAATCAGCAACGGTGAAGGTCTTGTGGAATTCGTGCGGAACGATGGATGTTAAAAAACAAGGCGTGACACAAAACAGTAACAAAATACTCAAACTATCATAAATAAACAGGTAAAGGAGACAAGATCGCACGGCAGTTTCGAACTGCTGATGCAACTTGAACAAAATGAGGCCTCGATTTGAGGTTTCTACACATTTTCTTAAAAAATGGCCTCCACAATAGAGCTCTCATGGCGTGGAAACTGTCAAATTAAAGGTCATGTGACGGTTTCGGAGGGACATAATAATTTTTCCTTCGTGCAATTGTGTAAATGTTATTTCTTGAATGAAACCATTCCCCAGACCACGATCTCAAGGTCTGCCTTGAAAAAACAAGCATCGCAGCCAAAGATCTTCGAATCGTTCATATTTTCACTTTACCGGCCACGCCATCATGAACTGAGATTAAATTGCGCCTCGTAAAGCATTTTTACATTACAATGATTGGATTTCAAAGGAAAGGTCACACTTTAGTCAAGAAGGTCTTTTCCAACTTAGCTAATACTAAACACTAAACTAACGCTTCCAACAAAGAAAAGATACATATCCACCGAGACAATTTATTTTCCTTCGAAGGTCAAAAGCGTTTTAACACCAGTATTACTTGCTTTCGTTCAAGATGAAATGACTATCAGACCGAATAGGCGGGCGAAACGATGTCTTCCTTTGTTAATAGTCCTCAAAATTCCGTGTGGGCGTCGAGTTGATATCATAGGCATGAAATATTGAACTTGGTTACGTGTTGAAAGAAAATTAACCCGGCCGGCTACATTGACTGCTTTTCCCCACAACGACTGCGACCCTCAAAATCAAATTTAATGATGGAAGCATCTTTGACTATAATGGCTGCCAAACAAGATACGAGTCAGTGAATTTAATCTTTACAACCCGAGTGTCCAGTATTAAACAAGAGGACGGGTTGAGTTCGCAGGAAAACAAGATAACAGAACAAATCCTAAAAGATAAATTCATGAACTGAAATGTTAACCACGTTTGATCAACTTGAACTGGAAGTACGGGAACCCATTACCAATAAACTAATTGAAAGATTCATGCCTTAGGGGATGTTCATTCATTTGTGCACCAAAAAGCTACATGATTTTCATGGAAGATATAATTTTGTTCACAGAGGTTGTGTGGTTTAGGAATGTATTAAGCATATGAAGAAGTGACGAACTTTCCACTGTATGTAATAATGACATAAAAAACAGTTGATCGAAATTACTATGGAACAAACTCCAACTGGCTCATTAATCACGACTCAGATTATTTCTTTGCCTCCAATTAATCATTTAACGAGTTTTATTCAAAATGGCCTGCGGTGATTTCTAACCACACTTTTGCCGAACGCGTGAGACATGACAAAACCAAGCAGAAAAACAGACAAGACAAAATATTCTAACTAAGGAAAAGGTCGTAACTAGGGAACCGAACCATTTAACTAATGTTTTTTGCCTCAAGTGGCGGGAATTTTGAAAAAAAGCGGGTTACCAAGGCTCACCTTTCATTTTCGCGCCCTTCGCTTGTCGCGTTCCACGAGGACCGAATTTCCGGATAACTATTGTCATTACCTTGAGGGCCGAAAAACGAAACAACAGTTTTTTTGTGATCATTTTCCCTGTTATCCTTTAATCATCCATAACACAAAATAGGTACCTGAATCAAAACTTGAAAAAATTGGGCAATATTTACTACTGTCAGTATTAAAAACGAGGCAAACACAACGAATAAATACCGAATGCATCTTCTAAATCGTCGCGGTTCGCCTTCATCTAAATATTACCTGGAGCTATCGTATCAAGACGAGTTTAACCACTTGTAATTTGGTTTTCAATAGCTAAATGTGTTCATATTTCGCATAAAAGAGTCAAGCTGGTAACTTGACTGTTTGAGTTTTCGAGTACCTATATAAGTTCTCTATTTCGGTCATTTCTGGCTGAGTCACCCGAACAGATACTATTTTACTTAGCCCAACAATACCCAAATATTAACAGGGTAAGCGAATCTTAGTATTTATTTGGCAAATAGTGAACATCAGCGGAAGGTGCCCAACTAAAAATTCTATTCACGTTTCGAGTTCGTAATTGTCTCCACTAACAAAGAATTTCCAGAATCGACTTGAAAACACTCCATATTCAAGAGCAATATTTTACCCAAAAGCCCGATTGCTTCAGACAAGGAAAGGATTCCTTAAATTTCGCAATATGAGCAGGAGCAAATTGTCACGTAAGAAAACTAAACCACAAGATTGATACCACTCGCAAACAAAAGAAACTCTCACTATACTCCACTGGGACGAGCTGAAACATATTCAATGAGGGCCGATGAAAACACACAGGCCTTTTCAAAGACATAAAAAGAAGTCATTAATTAAAGCAACAGATAGAGTGCACGTAGCAGGCTCGCTTAATAATATCTAATTAAGCTGAAGCGATGATGTGGTTAGAAGACATTGAAAACGACCAATAAAGTAAAGAGCCGCTCATAGTAACGGGGCGATATTGCAACGAAATATTGGGACCTCAAAGTGAATAATCATACCGCCGACGATATTCTTTTGTTTAAACTAAAGGTCAATTGGGCGTAACACTGCAGTGAAATCTCTCAATGGCGAACGTGATTTTTGAAATTCAATTTTCGTCATGGCCAAAAAATCAGTGTTTTCGATTTCAAAATAATTGAAAAACCGCTTCACCAGGACTACAGAGACCATTTCCTTTCCAGAACAACGTGGGTGTATTAAGTCATTTTAATTGTCCCAAGTTCTCATCATTTGAAAATTCAGAAAAATTTCCAGTTCGCTACGTTCAAGTCTTTAGCTTCCTTGCAAGTTCTCGCTTTTTCATTCTACATCGGCGTCTCCGCTAAGTTTACAAAGCCCTCTAAATGATATATTTTTGGACAAACAGTCTGCTTTGTTCATACATTTAGCACGCTTAAGACGAAATAATTCTTTGATCCCCAAAACAGGAAACACGTTTTTAATTTCATTTTATCACTCTCACGCAACAAAACCTACACCAGTAACCCTTCCGAAAATTCCTAGGTGTAAAATTTAAGCCACGGTTCTTAAATATTGTTTACTTTTCCTAGCTCAGTACCTGCAAGTGCCAAAGGCCACAGAGACGTTGAGTTGACTGCAAATACTCCTGAATTGTATCGAAAACCTTTTCAACGTTTCTAGCGAGTACAACTTAGCTTGTTTGTGGGGTAGATTTTTAATCTCCAACTTAAGATTCTATATAAATCCCTCAGCTAACATACGCCATTTTATTAGCTTGAAAAATGCATCGTAATGCTTGCTTTTGGGATTAATAACGGTTCGTGGTTTTGCAATAAAGGTTATGTAATCCATTTAACGAGCCGAACTTGAGAAATTCAATGTATCGCATATAGCATTCCTCGAGGATATTAGCCACAAAACGTTCATGTCCTATTCCATCAAAACACATTTGTCTGCTGTATTTATAATGTTTGCAGCGCAAGTTCGCGACAAAGTTAACACGATTTGCGAATTTCTACGACATGGCAACTGTCATTTATCAGTGCGGTGAAGTTCTCAAGAAGACTTCAAGAGTTAGAGTATTTCTATGTTGTCACCACCAGAATGAACTTTTTGTTTAAATATCTTCACAAGCCATAGCCCCATTGACACTGTTTGAGGCTGAATGTGATTAGAAATTTTCCGGGTTGCTTGACACGTGTAATGTTAACTGAATCATTCAACAAAAGTTGTTCTCGGGACGTGCTAGGAGCAAAGTGTTAATTCTAATGATATTAGCGACCACAAACGCGGGAAAGAATTCTAGTGTTCGTGTCTTAGGTGAAGTGGAATAAGTCAAGGTGCACAATTTCGAAGGCTCAGGTAAATTATAAGGCTTCAAGTCATATTATCGATTTTGTCCCGACTTGGAATTGTCTGAGGAGACTGCGAATATCATAAATCGTGTGTGTGTCTTTTTAGGAGAGATCAATACTTGATTTGCAAATGGCAATCTCCAATACACACAAACAAACGGTGATACTTGTTTGACAACGGAAAGAGAAAATCACACATTTCTATTCTTTTAATAATGAGTCTGAAACTTACTTGTATTTACTGAACAACGAATTTACAGATCTCTACAGAGAAAAGGAATTGTCTATTCCTTGCCACGCCCACCAAATGTTGGCACACTATATATATAGATATATATTTACAAAAAGGAACTTACGAACGGAGTTACTTGCGGCAAGTGATCCCTATGATTAATCCCTAACGCTTTAGCCTTTTGTTTTCGCGTATGCTGTTCACCCTGCCGGCTACGATGCCGGAGAAAACTAGTCAAAGACATAAATACGTAAATTTATGAATAAAACTGTCTGTAGTCACCTAGGTGGGTGGGTTTGGATTTTCTCACACAAACCGTCGTCTGCTCCAGCCTAAAATTGAGCCGCGGCAGTGGAAATTCTAATTGTTCAGTGAAAAAATTGGTTTGTAATAGCTTAGAGAGACAACGTAAAATTTGACGATAAAATCGATTGACGATGGCGCGCATACGAAGGTTATTCGCAATACGATGGGGCAAAAGGAACAGGCCAGTACAAGAGGAAACCACAAAGGAAACCGTATTTTAATTCAGAAAAGTGATCATTAGCCATGTCGTTTTAAATGCGAAAAAGACCTTTTGATAAAAAATACAGCATCACCATCTCCTTTCATTGCGAATGGCAACATGGCTACAGTGACATGCTCCAAAAACAATTATCACCAGATTTTATGGTCACAAACGACGAACAGGTTGCTGCCAACAAAACAATAATGAATCGTTTGGAAAACTCTCTCTATCAATTTCTTGCGTCTCTTTTTAGTCAAGGTTAACAAATAGTGAATTTAACTCTTAATATGTTTGGAAGCCTGGCCATTTTTCTGCGAACGAACAGAGACCATTAAGCACGGGCAAAGCTTCAGTTTGTCAAACTTTAGCCTCAAAGATTAAAAATATCAACAAAATAACATTGTCGCGCCAAGACAATAAGATTGAGAAACATTAATATTAAGATCGAAAGGCTTAATTTCTGAACAACAATCGCATCCCGTACAATTGAATTTATGAAGAGCTGGTGGCAAAACAAAGCGATTATATAACTCTATCTTAAAAAACGCCAAGCTGTCGGAGTGGATCGTAGACACAAAAGCCTGCGCCTCCAACGATCGCTATTGATAAAGATCGAAAGGCTTAATTTCTGAACAGCGATCGCATCCCGTAAAATTGAATTTAAATTAATTCGACCTTTTATAATGAGCTTGGATATATAATATATATGTTCATACATTTGAGCCGCGGAAATTGAACTATACGAGAGTTGCGGCTCATCGCTGGGGAGCAACTTTAAATAATCGCGAAGAAAGCCTCAACATATAAAAATCAACCAATCTTTGTACGAAAAAATGCTTCTACATTTCGGACATTCTCGTCTGAGTACAAAGCCGATACCGGGCTCCTGCCTAGACTACGCAGAGAAAATTCTGATAAACTCAAACTCGGTTTTGTGCCAGCCTCTGAAGATATCTAGAATGAACCGAAGAACACTACCACTTTGGTTTCACCTTTCTTTATTGGATAGTATCATCGCCAATGACATGTCCAAAGCCTAACAAACAGCGTCAGTGGATCGTGGAGTATTCAAAGAAATACACAGGTATTTTGTAACCTGCATAATGAGGACACGTATCTATCAGTGGGGAGCTAACGAGACGCGGACGACGGAGACAGTAACCCCAACGCCACAACACAATATCATTGGTTAAAAGAAGAAAAAGAGTCGTGCTGCACGGGCTGCACGCGTATTGGTCATCGTCGCTGTCGTGATCCCTAGCTGCATCCACGTGACGTCAATCAAGACCTCTTTCAAAATGGCGGCCAAATAAAATACTCTTTTGTTTTAATGCTAATAAGCCTTTCTAGTCTCGCTACGACGGGCAAATTTCAAAAGCATATTTGTTTCAAAATGAGGGCAGTAAGTCTAATTAACATAAATACAAAAGAATGTACAAGTGCTCGCCATTTGTGAAAGTGGTCTATAGAGACCTCATTTTCTTCTTTTGGTTTGTCCACGGCATTTCTTTCATTGCAAACCACCTAATAGGATCCATGGGGAGTTTACTGAGGCAACGCGCTTCCTTGGCCAATGAGATGGCTACAAAACAGTAGCAAAAAAAGACAAAAGCTCTGCACACGTGCGTTTGAAATTGTTGCTGCACATCTTTGCCTACTCCGCAAAAGAAAATTACGAAACATCTAATTTAAAATTCTGTCGTGAACATGAGGGCACGAAAGTGAATCCTTAGCTTTTTCTCTTCATTCCTTTCTGTCACAATGGGGTGCAAGCTTGATCACTGCAGTTGTGAAAATGATCGCTTCCAACAGATGCGTAGCGGCTACCCCAAGTTTGCTCTGCATCCATGGGTTTGAGCATAGTTGATGAATAAAGATGGTTATTAAACTCGTCAAGTCTTTTGTTTTTGTCTGTATTTTTGGCCTTGACGGTGCACAAAAACACACCTTTTTTTTCCATAAGATAACCAATCAAATTGATCGATTAAATTTTGCGCAACTAATCTGCGAACCCGTGCGAAAGCGAAAACAAAAGATTATGCACTTTCAGGGTTAATTCAACATCGATTGGGACAACAGTGTTCTCGCTTTTGAATGTTTCAAGGTTTCATAACGAGTCCCTCGATTAACTATGGTTTGAGGTGTTCCTGAGAAACAGAAATCAGCTCGACCGCAAGTTGAGGAAACTAATTTGAGAGTCACGGTTCTCGTATGTCCTTTTCGTTCTTGGAGACTCCTATGGTAATTTCCTATAGTAGGGTTGGGCTTAGGTCCAATTATGTAGGAAAACGTGAAATATACGGCGACTTTAATAGCAAGTACAAAACGAGTTTACATATAACTTACATCAATTAATATCAAAAATTACAAGTAACCCAAAACGTAAACCACTTGGCAACAGGCAATATGTCTTCTAAGCCTTGACAGAAAATAAATTCGTGTTCTGATACATGATGGACATCAGACGTAGTTTCACGCTAATATCGGTTTCAGAAATTTGAATGTAGCTTATGTTTCGACACTCCTGTCTGGTGACTGTCCTACGATGGATATCGTTTGACGATAGCATCTTTCCCACTACGTCTGAAACGTATATGGGACGAATGAATCGTTGTATAGGGTCTTGTAGATAAAAAAGGATATTGAGACATTTGAATGTAAGAAAGACCTTCAGAGTTTCCTGGTCTTGATTTGGAAACGGCTAACTTTCCACAAAACTTCTTTTGAATACTTTTAGAAAAACCATAGACAGCTTGCCTCGTTAGTCAAAAGCCGAGTAATCTTGGGCTCGTTTCTCGAAAGTTCCGATAACTTTTCGGGTCCGAAAAGACATTTGTGAGACTGCCATTCGCTTGTTTTAAAAAGCTGGTTTAAAAGCAAAATGATTGTTACCTCTTCACTCCCAAGATCTGAATTTTAATTCTCCTTACTGACTGCCATACATTACTTTTTATGTCAGTTATGGGAATTTGATGATATATCTAGCCAAAAAAATCCTGGTGATACATTTCTTTATTTTCCTCGCCAGTCTACTTGACAGTGTATCGAGCTTGTGAGGAGGAAATTTATATCAATCACTCTTGGGTACTCAAAGAGTTTTAAGCCTCTCTCTTCCTAAGATACAGACGAAACAGTGCTACCCGAAAAGTTTCGGGCTTTTCGAGAAACGTGCTTCAGGTTCGAAGTTTTCACGAGGAAGATAGATTTTTGTCACGTGGCTTCACATGTTGAAGGACGTCCAAGGTCATTTTGAGTCATGGAAACAGGCCCTAACCTGTTTTGTTGAGCTGTACACGTCGCTTTTGGTGCTGAGTTAACAGATCACACATCCACCCCAGAGAGAACGCCTCAAATTTTTAAATTGTTAAGTCTAGATTTCACCAGGGCTGAAAGAAGTTGAAATAATAAAGTTTGCGGCCAATCCCGAAAAATATCATATTGAAGTTGTTTTTGGTAAAATATAATAAACAACAGCGAGAGATTTTCTTAAGTGAGTGACACAAAGTGGTTAATAGTTGATGAAATGATGACAACAGAACTAAATTTTAATCATCCGTCCGACCCGCTTGCGCGTTGTATTGAAATATGTTACCAAAGAATGATGCTGTCGCAATAAAATTCCCTTTAGGGGTGACACTGACAGCGCGGAATTCTTACATCCAAATGATGGAGTGATGACCTTTTCGATGAACTGCGCAGTGGGAGAAGCATTTGAAGAGGGTTGGTGTAGAGTTGGCCAGACAACGACCTGAGATTCGACAGAAATAATTGGAGGGTGGCTCGTAGGCACGCTTCGTTATGCGTGATGCGGCAATTCCTGGTAAAGACAAAGGCACGTGGGCAAAAGAGTGGGCAATACGCATGTCATATTGTTTAAATTAAGAGTATGAATGGCATGCCGTTGGGTTGGGAAATCCAAGTAATCGTTCTTAACGTTCTTAATTCGGATGCACTCGAGGGAGAATGTTTTATTTTCACTTCAGATTACCCAGTCCTCAGGCCTTTGACTGCCCCCGGAACGAACTTGGCTGAAAATAGAACACATCCATGAGAATACTAATTTCAAGGTCATATCCGGCAATTCGCTGAATGTTTGTAGCAACGATCACGGTTTACAACATTTTTGTGTTTCAAATTTTCGATCATTCTAAAAACACTCAGTTTTGGTAAATTTATCCAAATTTCGTCTACCAAATATTGATATTTTTATACAATGTAATATTAAACTCAATTTCTCTTTGTTCGTCAACAAAGACCACTCCTTATCAACTCCGTGAAAAAGACAAAGGCAAAAACTCGAAAAAAAGGGACAAGCGAAATTACACTGAATAGCAAAAAAAACTGTATTGGGTAATGTTAGAAGTTATATATGACAAGCTCTTCGCTCTATATTGTAATTATCAGTTATTGCAAAACTCTACGACGGAAGAAACAACCCTAATCACTCAGACTTATAGGCAAAACAAACATCTGCTCGGAAACGTACTTATTTTTCTGGATAACACTCAGAAATTTTCTGAAATTGTTTTCTGAATAAGAAACGGAAATTTCTGAACAAATCCTGCTTGCGTCATGTGATTTGTATCAAAACACCGGCTTTACAATGCATTCTTTATTGTAAAAATCAACTAAAACAAATCATATATGTATCATATGGATAAGTGTTTTCCCATCCGTTCGCTACTCGGCTCAAGAAAGAGAAACGCGCTTGTAAACACGCTTCACATTACCTTCCAATAGTTAATTCTCAAGAAAGAAAAACGCGCTTGTAAACCGTGGCTTTCGAGTTATATGGCTTATGTAAGTGACTTCTATGATATTTCTCGTACAGTATTTAACCAAAAATGGTCTCACCAAGAAAACTACAGGCCAGGCATTTCGAAAGAGAAAAGGCCACGTTTAACTCTAAACGGAGCATTTCAGTAAAACCGTTCATCTCTTGCACTAGACTTTTTGCAATTAAACATTCCAGTTCTCTGCACTCTAACGCGAGTGACTCCAGCCTGACCTTGGTGCCGAATAAGGGCGTGAATGTTTGCCAAAAACATCCGAGTGCGTCAAGGAGAGATTATCAAGCATGTTTTTTCTTACGGACCTATTTTCGAAGAACTAATTACTTCCCACAGATGTGCCGACGTCGATTTACAGGTACACTTCAAATTTCATGGCATTAGAATTGAAAACACCCGAAAACTTTTAACCTTGACAAATCATTTCAACTTCATCATCACAAATCGACGATTTCAAGGAAGCCTTCAACTGTAGAGCCACTTTGGGCAGCTGAAGCAATTTTTTACAGATAATCCTGAATTATGGGTTACAAACAGAAAAAAGGTCACCCAGAAAGGTTACGAAACAGGTTTTCTAAACTCGAAAGCTTTACGTGCAGACACATGCACGTCTTTCGTCCAATCAATCACGAGCCTTGCCCAGAAAAAAAAAGAGCTTCTCTTGAAATAGAAATTAGTGACACAAGTGTTGGCGTTTGGTCAAAAACTGAAGCTTTGATTACATCACAAGATTGTCTCCAGCTATTTTCCGGATTCTTCTAAGTGATATTTTGCTTTCTCAACTCGCTAGCACACCCATGTTTGAAAGTCAAATATCCTTCGATTACGCTATGTAAACTGCCCAAATTTAATAGCGCTACAGGGGCTTCAGAATTGCTCGTACGAAGTTAGTATTTCAACGGAAACTGAGTTTTAGGATTTCACCCACCGCTCGGGTCACAGTTAGAATTGCACAGACGTGCATTTAAAAAAACGCCATAGACATTGAGAATTGCTCTCCTTTGAATAGCCACTCTTCGGAAATTCACCCACTGGTGAAGTCCACCATATAATAAGCGACGCAACAAGAGAGTACACAACTCAGATGCTTATGTGAATGGGAATACTTTATAATTCCATCCACAGACTCAAAAATTAGAACCACCTTCGCATGTTCATCAGGATAAACAATAAAACAGGAAACGACTGCTCGGCAGCTTTCATTTGAACAGTTACACTTTTGGGTTTCATCCACACTCGAACATCACAACCACCTTGCAAAGGAAAATCGACGGCAGAACAAGAGAATGGCTATATGACTTTAATCAACAAGTCAGCCGAACTATCTCTCGTTGTTATAAACTGCACATAAACCGAAAGGGGTTACGAAGGAAAGTAAGGCTAAGGAGAATTCGTTTGTGAAGTAAGCAGACATGGGCCAACGCGAATTTCAACCAAAGGCTCAAACATTCGGGACGAATTAAAACGCGTGGTCACTTGGATGGCGACACAACATTTCCCACCAAATGACCACAAAATGGGGACCATCTTGGATGGAACTATAAAACTGATCGAATAACAAAGGATCCAAATGATCTTTGAAATCGAGCACAGGCTGGAAGTTCGCAAGAAAAAGTATGCAAGTCTCTGTCATTAAAGATAGTGACCAAAATACGTGGAAAAATTGGAATGTGGAATACAAAACAGGATGAAACGTTTATTTTCGGAATTGCAGAATTCTATTGAGAACAAGGACGTGAACTTACCTATGGTCTACAAATCCCTTACGCAAAGCAATGCAAATTCTAAACCACATTAACTTGCCTTTATAACTACGAGAAAACTCCATGAACGAGTCATTTCAATAAAAGCAAACGTTGACCGCTAAATTAAACTTTTACTGATAAACATAACAATTTCAGTTGAATTTCTTGGCAAGCCCACGAATATGAAACAGATCACTAAAGGAAAGTCCTTCTTTCATTTAAAAGGTATAATTTCAGGTACAATAAAATCCGCGTACAAGTAGCTTGGTTTTTCCAAATTATCCTTGAAAGGCTTTTGTTAAAATAATATTTATAAGCAATATGAGGACGCTTTATAGGGCTCAAATTAATTATTTTATTTTTCTTCAGAAAAAAGCTACTAGATGCTCGCAGCTCTCGCCCAATGTTAGCTTAAATTCTACGTATATTCCCTTTAAAGGACTACAGTTTTAACGATTTCAAACCGGTTTTTTTTTTAATTTTGCATTTTCCCTGCCACTACAGCTGCCACTAGACCTCAATGCTACTTCAGATTATGTTTCAGCTTTACGAGATCCCTTCTGATCACACTATCCATTTGCGAGGATTTTAGATTTCATTTTATTCAATTAAATTAGCCATTTCTAAAATTTTAGCTCAGATCAGGTTCTCTTGCAAAACAAGGTTTTAAAAACAGTCTAACAAGCTCTTAACCTTCACTCGGATCTCTACTAAAATTTTATCATCTTTCGACAGCCTTCACAAAAAGTCAGCATTGTTTACAAAAAAACATTATAAACAGTCCCACAGGTAAGTACTGCTCAGTGGCTTTAATTTGAAAGGTAGCACTTGAACGTTAATCCAAGGACTAAAAAGTTCAAATTCCCTAGTTCAAATTCCCTTGTGTAAACAATATCACGAAAAAGTTATGCCCAGCACGTTCCACAAACACAAACACTGACGATCTCAATGTTTAATTCACTGGCCCACACAAACTTGTTTTTACCATAGGAAGACCATAAGAAGCTCTAAATGAGTTTATCAAAGTCAGCGTGAGCATTTTTTTTCCCGCAGCTCGAAGATGAGGGAAGCAGAAATCTCGTAACCAGAACTCCCACTGCGGACAGAGAGAGATCTGGGTACGAGATAAGGGAAGCGGTGAGAGCACTCGCCTCCCACTAAAGTGGCCCGGGTTCAATTCCCAGCATGGGTCACATGGGTGAGTTTGTTGGTTCTCTACGTCGCTTTGAGAGGTTTTTCCTAGTCTGAAGTGTCAGCCGTCTCCTCGCCACCCGGCAGGGGATGCGAGGAGACGGCTGACACTTCAGACTAGGTTTTTCCCTTCTCAAAAAACCAACCACGATTTGACATCAGTTGTTTGATTGATTTCAGCGATTCACGGACAGTGTCCCAAATTAGTGCTCCATCATGTAGTGCTCGAAATTTCAAAAAAAAAAATCCAGGTTGTCCTGTTTCAAAAGCCGGGCAACCAAATCCGTGCATTTGGTGCTCTGATAAACCCTAGGTGCCCAGTCTGGGAATCCGACTTTGAGTTATATGATGCAAAATCAGCTGAAAACTTGACATTGATAAACAAACTGTTAAAGGAGATGGGGCGTCCAAAAACTGCAGATGACGTAAAAATGTCTTCTCGTTCTGCTTTTCTTTAGAACAGGATGGAGCAAGGATGGCACAGTCGGTAGTGCGCGGCCTTGGTGCAAGAGGTCCTGAGTTCGATTCCCGGATCTCGCATCCTTGTTTCGATTCCTTTCCTTTCCGTGTAGCTAAGTAGCTTTAAATACCCGTAAAACGGAGCACTGCTGGATGAGGGGGGGGGAGTAAAATGACGCGCACGTCGACCTCAGGTTTGTCAGTGATTAAAAGGTTACTGTACGAGTTATCGACGTTAAATAAGGTCTACTTTACTTTACTTTACTTTACTTTACA
>NC_090881.1:15936950-15961950 GCF_036669935.1 Montipora foliosa
TGCGAGCACGCCATTGAAAACCTTTATCTTAGTAGATCAGAGCACGAGCACTCTTCTTAAAGCTATGTTCGGGTGTGGTTACCGTTGACATGGTTTTTTTAACCTTCACTCGCTGTATTTTCAACTTTTTTAAACTAATTTTCTGTTATAATTTAGATCGTCTTAAAAGCTGCAGTCCTTGCCACATAAAAAATTCCCAAAAACTCTTGTCTCGCAGGAGGGTATCTGTTGATGTGCGTGTTGTTTTTAAAAAAATATAACTTGTTTCTGAGTAGAGAGCTCGCAGGAAATGTAAGGTATCCATATCTTGACAATTGGTGGCCCATCGTTAAATACAAAGAAATGTACTCGACCTGAAATTTTAAATTATTTTGAAGCAAGCCTAGAAAGAGGATATACCTAGTTGAAAGCGTATTCCAGAAACAGAAACTTTATATGAGTTGAACCCAGTGCTTCAATTCTGGTCAATTCTAATTCGCACTCATTTCTTAGAAGCCGCAAAAGTTAAGTGTTGTATTAAAAACAACTGGCTTGTACTTATTTTTTCCTTCTCGTAAATAGTTGGAGTACGTTAAGTATAAATGCATGAACCAATGTCATCAAAACGTCCTCTTCTAATAAATATGTAATGAGTACATGAACCAGTGTCAACAAATTTACCAAACTTGAAACGCTGAAAAGCGATTCGCCACAAGAAAGCGTAAACTGTCGAAGTGTCGTATTACCTAGTACTCTTATGCAACAGCTGCATGAAGGATTTGGCTACTATCTGGAGATATTGAAGTAAACCTGTGTGGAAATCACATACAAGTGAAGGCACTTCAATGGTGTTGGAAAAAAATAAATTACTGACGAAAAATAGAGTCTGACAAACGCTCACAGAGCTCACTTTGCTTTTGTTTCATGCAAATTTGGAGGCCAAAAATGAATTGTGAATTTCGTTTAGGAATCTCTGTTGAATCTTTGTGAATTACCTTGAAAGGGGGCCGTGGCTTAGTTCATGATGGCCCCTACATTGTCTAAACAATTTCAAATTCTGAATCCAAAATTGAACAAACATTATCTGGTTTATAGCTGGCTTAAATCATCGATTTCATATGTTGCTTACTATGCAATGGTCCTTCAATATTCAGCGCTGTTATCTAGAGGATTGATGAGATTACGCCGATGACTTTGAGAAGAGGGAAAATTCGTATATAAAAATAAGTTTCTGTTTTCTCGGACAGTTGTATTGAAATGACTTAACTGACGTATAGCAAAACGATAGTTTTCACAAGTCTTGATCATTCCGACTTGGCTTGACTCACTCTTGGGTCACTGTGACTTGAGTCTCGGAATTGCTGGAGTAAAAACCGTACTCTGTTGGATAAGCTGTAATGCCAACTATTACTGATTCTTTACAAAAATGGAACAGGTGCAGTGAGGTATGTGTCCTGTGATTGCGAGCACGCCATTGAAAAACCCTTGTCTAAGTAGATCAGAGCACGAGTGCACTCTTCTTAAAGTGCACCTAACCCCTAAATTTTTTTTCGCTTAAAAAAAACTTCATGCTTTGGTGAGTATTTATTTGACAAAATTGTTTGATTCGGTCAAATCCTTGAATTTTTAGTCCCGTTGAAGTAAGGAAAATCTCGCTAAAAATCGCCGCCATTTTGGCTCGCGACCGCGTCTCAAGGATCAAGGGTCTGGCGACTACTGTGACGTCACTTCGAGAACCCAACAATCTGTATTTCGCACAGTTCACTTGTTGTATTTGTAAGGTTAGATCGATATTGGTCGCAAATATGCCGCACAGATGTGTTTGTTGGAGGTTGTAGTAACGTCAGAAGCGTAGAGAATGGAATTGCTGGTTTTCACTCACGGATCAAAGCCATGTTTTTCACAAACCAAAGCGGCGTTATGACCGAGGCGAAGGAACGGCAATGGAAGAGAATGGCTCCATACGATACCGTTTTTACGGCGATGACGTCCAAGGCGAAGAAACGAAGAACGAGATGATAGATTTTGAGACTGAAACGTGCTCAATGGGAGCCATCGAAGAGTTCAGTGATATGCTCGAAGCATTTCAAGCCAGATGATTTTGTTCGAAACTACACATTGTTGAAGGGCCAAAAAGCTCTATCAATTCCGTATTAGAGCGAGACAGCTTGCGAATTACCGCTTTCCCGACAGTTCATACTGAGGTACATGCAGCAGAGGACGAACAACCCCTGAGTAATCGAGGCAAAAGAATGGTGAGATATTTCACAAGTACTGAGTCTCTGTCCTATCGTTTTAGGAATGATATGTTTCTAATACCTTGTCTAGTCAAGCCTTAGAAATTATGTACATATCTTGGTTTCTAGGCTATTAAGGCAGCGATGGCAAGTTTCCAAGGAATCTTCTCAGCCTTCGACAGAGGAGACAGACGAACCAGATCCCAAAGTTCCAAAGCTGACTGCTAGTACGAGTAGTGCAGACGAACCGGCGGTTGTTGAGCTAGAAGACAACAGCACTGAAGATTTACATATACCACAAGCTGACATCTCGATCGCAGAAGAAGAATGCTTCACCGAATGCTCCAGTTGCTCAGTGTTTAAGTAAGAAAATTGGCAGTTGAAGAATAGCTTGAGTACTTTAAAGGAAGAAATCAGGCAGCTGAATAATAAATTGAAAACATCGAAGGATAATTTGAAGAGTCGGAGGAAGGAACAGAAGAAGTGGCAAAGACAAGGTATAGTTCAGGCAAAAAACGATTACATACAGTCAGGTTACAGGGCTTAGGATTTTTTTTTTGCCTTGTGTGTGATGGATATTTTTTTTAAAAGGCTATGCAAAGATATATTTGCATTGTGATCCAGGGTTTATTCCTGGTCATTTTTAAAAATTCCGTTTGAAAAAATTATCATTATTATTATTATATTAGACTTCTTTTGTAAATAATAGTGGAGAATCAGACGATTTACCCTCGACATGATTTCAACTATGCAGCCAAAATAGATTGCAGTATACACTATAAAGTTGTAACGATGTATCGTAGTTTATTCATGTCCGGTTTGATAGTACCTTGCATATTTTCAGTATATCCTGCCCATTACTTTGTGACTACCACTTTTCATAGTGTGAAAAAATCTGAAATGTCTTGCTTTTTAGTGAAAAAGCTACAATTGGAAGCCCAAACCCTGCACATCACAGATTCTGCTGAAGGTGTGGAAGCTGAGAAGCCAGATATTGAGGTTGACGAAGGGGAAGAAGATCTGGATGGGTTAGATGAAAGAGGTGGAGGGACCAGGCTGAATCAGGCTCATTGTACGAGAGTCAGACGGAACCTGAGACAGAAACAGAGACGGAAGATGAAAACACAGAGAAACGCAAAGGGTAAGAGCATAGTTTCCTTACGTGAAGCTTATTGTGGTTATTACTATTATTAGTGTTATAAAACATTATTATATCATTGGCTTGTGTTTGTAGCCGATATAACGCGCGCTCTGATTGGCTAATTGTGACTGAATTATTGGGCATTCTTCTCCCGTAATGCCCACGGGCCGATTACGGGCTTGCAAAAACAAGGAAAAAGGTAATTAAAAAGCCTATAATAAAATACTCACTAACCGAGCTAGCTCGAGCCGTACTGGGGAATATTGGCCCTTGGACGTTTTTGCACAGACCTCGCTGCATTCAGTCCGTACTGCCACGACCTCGGGCCAATATTCACCAGTACGGCCCTCGCGCTCCGTTAGTAAGAAGTTAGTATTACTATGGTATTATTTCTATTCAAACTACAATAATATTTGTCACCACTATAAATATTGCAGTCACATGTACATGTTCGAAATTTCAAAATTCACAAAAAATCGATTAACCTGTTTGATGGTATTAGGAAAAATTCCATAGCTGACAGTGATTGCACATTACTGTTATGGGCTAAATTTCATGATATCCTGCAACTTTTGTTTTTTTTTATTTTATTTATCTTCTGTTACAGGTTGTCAGTACAGGACAAAAATCTTCGCTCAGAGCCCAAGCACGAGCGCTCTTCTTAAAGCTATGTTTGGGTTGGTTACCGATGCATGCTTTACCTTCACTCGATGTATTTCAAGTTTTATAAACTTCTTTCCTTTTAATTTAGATCGTCTTACAGCTGCACCCTTGTCACATAAAAATTCCCAAAACGTTTCCTCTCGAAGGGTATCTGATGATGTGCGTGTTGCTTTTAAATATACCTTGTTCTAAGTAGAAAGCTCGTAGGAAATGTAGGATCCATATCTTGACAATTGTGGCCTCGTTAAACAAAAAATATACTCACTGAAATTTTAATTATTTTGAAATAAGCCTAGAAGAGAAATATCCCTGTTGAAATTCGTATTCCAGAACCAGAAACTTCTTATGAGTTGAACCCAGTGCTTCAATTCTGGGTCAATTCTAATTCGCACTCATTTTTTAGAAGCCGCAAAAGTTAAGTGTATTGTATTAAAAACAACTGGCTGTACATGTTTTTTTTCCTTCCTTCCTTTAATTTCGATCGTCTTACAGCTGCACCCTTGTCACATAAAAATTTCCAAAAACGTTGCTCTCGGAGGGTATCTGTTGATGTGCGTGTTGTTTTTAAATATAACTTGTTCTAAGCAGAAAGCTCGTAGGAAATGTAGGTATCCATATCTTGACAATTGGTGGCCTCGTTAAAACGAAAAATATACTCACTGAAATTTTAAATTATTTTGAAATAAGCCTAGAAGAGAAATATACCTGTTGAAATCGTATTCCAGAACCAGAAACTTATGAGTTGAACCCAGTGCTTCAATTCTGGGTCAATTCTAATTCGCACTCATTTCTTAGAAGCCGCAAAAGTTAAAGTTTTGTATTAAAGCAACTGGCTTGTACATGTTTTTTCCTTCCTTCCTTTAATTTAGATCGTTTTACAGCTGCACCATTGTCACATAAAAATTCCCAAAAACGTTTGCTTTCGGAGGGTATCTGTTGATGTGCATGTTGTTTTTAAATATAACTTGTTCCGAGTAGAGAGCTCGTAGGAAATGTATATAGGTATCCATATCTTGACAATTGGTGGCCTCGTTAAAAACAAAAATATACTCACTGAAATTTTAAATTATTTTGAAACAAGCCTAGCAGAGAAATATACCTGTTGAAAGCGTATTCCAGAACCAGAAACTTATGAGTTGAACCCAGTGCTTCAATTGTGGGTCAATTCTTATTCGCACTCATTTTTTAGAAGCCGCAAAAGTTATAGTGTTGTATTAAAGCAACTGGCTTGTACATGTTTTTCCCTTCTCGTAAATAGTTGGAGTTCATTAAATAAATAAATGCATGAACCAATGTCATCAAAACGTCCTCTTCTAATAAATATGTAATAATGAGTACTTGAAGCAATGTCAACGCTGAAAAGCGATTCGTCACAAGAAAGAGTAAACTGTCGAAGTGTCGTATTGTCTATTACTCTTATTCAACAGCTGCACGAAGGATTTTGTTATTATCTGGAGATATTGAAGTGAATCCCTGCTTGGAAAATGGATCTACAATATTTGATTCTACACAAATATCCAACAGTCAACGACCGACAAGTTCCACACCACCCGTTAACTCATGTAATATTCCTGTGCGTAATTTGGCATTGGCACCATCACCTAACACACAATGTAATCAACAGTATTCATATTAACAAAACTGTTTATCGCGCAGGTCTGTCTGCTATGAGGACCTTTTCTCAATGGGACGCGCAAAGTGCAAACACGCCTGGCACAATCCCTGTGAGAATTACACCTCGAGCTCCGCACCACGAGGACATGTTTTGAGAAACAAGGCTACAAGAAACAATCAAAATCATAACCTTCTTGTCATTCACGCGCGCGCTCCTCCAGTCTCAAAGTTTAAACCATGCAAGGCCATTGAATTTTGTTTGCTAAACACGAAATCTATTAAAAACAAGGCTACCATCCTGAACGACTTTGTGATCGAGGAAAAACATCGATATCATGGATGTCAAGGAAAAAATGTGGTTTCGGCGTTGCAGTGCTGTGTAAGAAGTCTCTTCTTACAAAGGTCAATCCTTCAAAGCGTTTCAGAAGTTTTGAATACAATGATACTGTGATTAAGTCCAGCTTTAAAACCTTCATACTTGTAGTAGTCTATCGACCACTGCCTTTAAAGAAAAACGGCTCTACCAGCGAACTGTTTTTTGAAAAGTTTGGATCAATCCTTGAGCATTTGGCTACTGAAAAGGGACAAATTATGGTAGTTTGTAATTGCAAGTTTCACATAGATGATCATAAAAACTCATGTGCTGGCAAATTCATGGAATGGCCACAAACCTTTGACTCTGCTCAGCACGTAGAGAAACCGACACACAAAGGAAACCACATTCTAGATTTGATCATCACCAGATCAGAAGATAACATTTCGGTAATGGATCCCGCTCTATCTGATCATTATGCAATACGTTGGAAAGTATTCTTACCCAATCCTCTTCTCGAGAAGAAAGACATAATCTACAGGAGCCTTAACCACATTGACTTCTCTAGTTTTCGCAAGGACATGAAGAACTTGGTTCATCGTTCATTTATTTCACACTATTTAGATAAAATTAACATAGAAAGAAAAGTATAGTCACAACACATGGTTACAAGATGAAATAATTACAGTACAGGTTATAAAATGTGTCTGGTGGTCAAAGTAGCGAAGGCTTTCTAGTTGAATTTAATCGCATTTGAATTTAATAATGACATCGCATTGCAAAACGACTTGGTCGAAGGATACAACATGAAGTTAGGTTCGCTACTTGATGACCACGCTCCTGCCAAAAGTATGAGATTGTAACCCTGTGTCCGACGTGACGCTGGTTTAGCCTCGAGATCCAAGAGAAGAAAGTAAAACGGAGAAGAATGGAACGTCGTTTGCGAAAAACAAGACCAACAAGAGACCATATTCGGCCCATACTCTAGCCGATTCCTATGTTCTATTTAAGAAATGCTTGGATGAAGTTGAATCAGCTTTGCAGGTTTTTTTTTTTTTTTTTTTTTGTAAAAGGCTTGCTTTAAGTAAATAAGAAAGAACTTCAAGTCGACGAAGCCCAGATGAAACAAGCTCATACATGTAAATATTATAGAAATTAAAGGAAAAATAAATGATGTATTCAAATTTTATTTTGTCAGCCTCACAAATGTTTGTAAACATGGGAATACTGACTCTACAGAAGAAACAGGAAGTGATTTTCGTGAGCAAATGTATATTATAGGTCGAAAATTTACTAAGATATTTGCTCGAGCGAGCGCAGGGAGCGAGAGCGACAGCTGCAACACTAATCTTGCAATGCATCTTGAGGCTATCGCGCAATGAATCGAGATTGCATGCCTGAGTTCGCCCGATTATAAATGCTATGCCTTGCGGATTGAGTTCTGAGGTACACTCGGCATTTCTTTGGACCGTCGGACACCGAGCGCCAGCGAACGAATGCTCGGCTAATCACATGGCAGAAAAAACCATAATATTCGTTTCTTTGAGTTGTGGCGGATTTGTGTAGTGGCGGAATTTCCTCTGGATTTTCCTGTTGTTTTCACGGTAAGTATCATTATGAATCGACTTAGATACATTATTGAAAGTTGTCAAAGCTTTCAAGCTGTGTTGTTCTCTGGTTTGAGAAACATTTCACTTCAGATTCTTCGCATTGTCGGTCGCGTTTGGAACAAAGGCAGTCCCATGTTATGTCCATGGCTACCATCACCATCGACTACTACAAGGCGTTTGGTCTTACAAAATCTCTCCTCTTTGGGGCTGCCTGCATTGATCAGGTCTCCTCCTACTCGAGCATTTCCCTTCTCATTGAGAACGACTAGTTTATACATTTATCCTGGAAATGCATATGGGGCGAAGGCTGAATCACGTATCATCACCCCTGTACTTTTGGCATGAAGATTCACTTTCACCTATACTCCACAAATGGTGACAAATTTAGGTAAATCATTGATTGTAAGATGCCTGTTTCCACACGTCTTGTTAGACTTTAGTCCTAATGTTCACAATAGCAGCTTATGTATTACAATCCCAGTAACTACAGGGCTTGATGAGAGAGTAACACATTGAATATAGTGCCGTGGGAAGTTGTGAGAATATAGTGAATATAGTGCTCGGGGAAGTTGGGAGAATTCTCGACAGTTATGCAAACCCTCGACTACGTCTGGGGTTTGGATGACTCTCTCGAATTCTCCCAACTTCCCCTCGTGTTTAGATGAGGTTATGGAAACACGGAAAACGTCCTCTATTGCTTAAGTAGAAGGCAAAGCATCGGTTTGTGACTTAAAACTGTTCAGCACATGAATAGTTTTACTGGGATCCACAATGGGACCAGGGTTCTTCTCTATCTTGAAACTTAGTTTAAACTTGTAATAATTAACTCTATGGTTATCACTCCTGAAAAGTGACGAAGGCAAACACATATAAACAAAGAATAATATTTTTTAACTTTCTGCATCTCTTTAAATCTTCTTTGATGCCGCTTCGATTTAAATTTAACACAGCGTTGAAGTTTAGATGATACTGGTGTATTTTTCCGATTTTTATAAAAGACAAAGGCTTTCAGCTTTCGTTTCTTCTTCGACAGTCGTTTAATTGACGACCCCCTCTGGACACGGCGTTCGCATAAATCCTTATCGTACCCATTTAAGACAACCCCTACCATAACGAGACGCTTTCACATGCACCTCATCCCAAACCATAACATGACTTAACCGCATTTTCCTGTGCTTTCAAAAACTGCTCGTTTCCTTCACCTGTAACTACAGATGCACATCGGCTCACAACATCCTTATCAAGGGTCCCTTTATACTTCTATGGGACAACAATTAAATGAAAGGACACTGAACAGCCCATTTTTCGGAATTTTACTCCATAAGTTCAACATTACAAAAATTTCAAAAATGCCCCTCTTCTTTCTCTTTTTTTCCTCTATTCCGCATGCCATCCACTAAAGATAAAATTTAAAAACATGTAAAATAATAACGCGAAAATGAGTTAATAAACCATAAATATTAAAAAAAAAGAAACAACAACAACTGAATAACATTTCAAATCCTTCTATCTTCACTGGCTGTTTCTCTCGTCTATTACATTTTGATATTCTTTTCAGATGATCTCTATCCCAACCACAGTCATTTAATAACATTCCGTTCTTGGCCAATTCTTTTGAACCACTAATAACAATACTTGAATCCGTATTCGAAACTGAACTCTTTAAAAATACACTTTTTTTTATAGCTATATTATCATATTTTACAGCTTCCAAGAAAAGTTGCAACAAAACAAGACGTTTCAGTTAAAGATCTCCAAGCGTATGTCGTTAACAACTTTTACCTTCTTTTAAAGTACTCGCATAATTCCATAATAGTTCTTTATCATGTTTTATGATGTAAGCCTTGTCTATTTTCATCTTTTTAGCCGCATTCACTCCAAAACCAATCTACGTATCAAACGTAAGTAATTGCCATAGAAACCGTAAGTACATTTTTCGCTTTCACTAGCCTTAACCCTTTAAGCCCCGAGGGGTTCCTCATGGACTAGTAAAATCGTCTGGCGTTAGACAGAGTAAAATCTATAAGTGCCATTTGGCACTCTCGGGGCAGAAAGGGTTAAACGGGGACATAGTTTTTTGACGCTGTTAGCTTAACCCTTTAAGCCCCGAGGGGTTCCCCATTGACGAGTAAAATCTATAAGTGCCATTTGGCACTCTCGGGGCTGAAAGGGTTAATTAATCTATATAATTTTCACACTGAGGCTTTTGGGATGTGGGCGTATAGAAAAATGATAAAAGTAATCATGGACGGAAAATAAAACCAATGAAGAAGTTCTAGATAGCAAATACAACAAGTTCATTGTTATCAACGATAAAGAATAAAAAATCCCAGTATTTTGGACAAGTAATAAGAGCGAAGTCGATCCAAAAATTGTTACTGGAAGGCAAAATTGAAGGCAAGAGAGAACAGGGGAGACCAAGAATTACCTGGATGAAAAACATCATAGAATGTTTAGGACACACCTATAATGGATGTCTAAGGAAAGAGCGGAAAATCGGAACAGCTGGAGATGGCACTTGATGATGAGTTTTCACACTAAACTTTCTTTTTCTTATCAGTAGTTTTAGCAGTAAATTCTTAACACCATCATTGGGGACTACCACCATTGAACTGTAAGTACTTTCGTGACACCCTTCAACCGCATGAAAACTTAAAATGTGTTCCGTTGTTCGCTCCATTTTCAGATGCGTTGTGTCCGTAGGAGACAATGATTGCACTTCTTCACTTGTCCCACCCACTAGTAAAACAAAGGCGTCCACACAGTGAGTACCTCTTTTTTAATAACCTTCTCTTATAGACATTTTAAATTTCGGCCACGACTCTAATATTATTACAATTCTTGCTATTAAACAATCTATCAAATCTCGCGCTACTTTAAAGGAACACTAGTCGTCTTCAGGTAAAGCACTGCAACACCCATCTGCTGAGAACACCTTCATCACATATCCCCTCAACACTGCTAAGGGAACTATAAAAACAACGAAAGAGATCAACGGTAAAACTACCACAAATTGATATTCGTTGCTACCCAACAGCACAACAATTCATCGATTTTTAAAATTTCAAACGCTTATAACTGTACTTTCCCAAAATTTGCAAGATCTTTCTCTCTTCCACACGTCATCCATTCATGAGAATATTTAAAAAGTAATAATATTTTAAATACTATAAAGAAATAAACTATTTAAACTGATTAATGCGACATTGTTACATCCTCTCATCTACACCGCATATTTCAGTCTTCAGTGCTAATACATTTTGACAATCTCTCTTCCCCACCCCCCCCCCCACCTTTTGATTTTACCTTAGTTTCAGATCATGATATCGAGTATTAGACAAAACAATATCAAAATTGAGCTAGTTTTAAAAATTTTAAATCTAGAAAAGAAAATTGAACCATACATTTACATTAGTAAAGAACACATAGAATACAGAGGAACAGAAACTGCAAATTTTCTGTGGCAAGAACCTGTTCCTGTTTATTTTTATCATCTCTTTCTGTCAGAGGATGGTTATCAAAATGGCTTTCATGATGAGCTGCGCATCTTATTTTCACTGATGCTGGGCACCAAACTGAGGAAATATGTGGATCCCCCAAAGGTTGTACAGCTTTGTTTTTAATACCATTGAAGGAATACAGACCAGTCAAAGGATGTCACTTCTTTGAAGCGTCTGTTGTATATGTTTTCTGCATCGATCCAGAGCAGTTGATGGGAATATGTATCTTTCGAAGGTGAGCACAGTTAGCTTCCAGCGAATTTTATTTTAACAAAAACCTAAATTCTCTCCTTACAGGAAATTCAAATCCTATGCCGTTATTGAAAAACTGCTAACATCAAACTGTAAGTACTAGTTATGAGACTTTGCATCCTCACTGACGTTAAATGTGTCCGATTATTCCATCCATTTTCTAGGTGGGTCTGGTTAGCACATCCTCCAGCATCGTCCACACAGTGAGTACTTCAACCCTAACCCTTTTACAACAATTAATAAATATAAAAATAAACGATAAACTATTAAACCGATTTAAGAGTTAAAGACGACTCTTATCACATTATTTCATCTTCCTCACCGATTTCAGTCGTTACGCCATTGTAGTTTTAATAAATTATCTTTGACAATATATCTCTCCCAACCTTAGTCAATGAATTCATTCTATTCTTGGCTAATTTAACCACTGACACCAACAGTAAAATCCGGAATGGCAACTAATATCTGTAGGTACGAAAGGATAGACATATCACCTCAAACAACGCATTTCTAGCTATTATTACACCCTGTAGCTAATTAGAAATACTGAGAAAATTACTTTATTTAGGCCCAAAATCATTGATGGACCTTTCTGCAAAACCGTATCACATCATTACAGTTTACAACCTTCCCAAGAAACTTGCAGCAACTGACAAACTCCAAACTGTAAGTATACTATTCAATAACCTTCCGCTTAACGAATCCGTCTCGCCAAATCACCGATACACCTTTTTGTTTTTTGTTATTATCTTAATATACAGCTGCTAAGAAATTTGCAACTATAAGAGATTGCAGTTACTTATTTCAAGGGTAAGTATATCATTAACAGCCTTTTACAAACTTAAATTACGCGTAAGAATTGGATAATCGCACTTGATCATGTTTCGTAATATCACCCCATCGTTTACCCCAATTCGATATTCCCTCGCAAAAAATACCATCATTGGGGACTGCCAGCATCGAACTGTAAGTACTTCTTTCACAATTTTTATCCGGAAGAGATCTTAAATGTGTCCATTATTGGTTCTATTTTCAGATACGTCCACAGCAGACGATGATTGTGGTTCTTCGCTTGTCACACCCACTAGTGACGTCTCACCGTGAGTACTTCTTTTAATAGCCTTCTCGTAATCCATTTTGCCAATTTCGGCCAACACTCTCATATTATTATAATTTTTGCAGTTAAACAATCCCTCAAATCTCGGGCTACAATGTTCCTACGCTTTGAAAAAACACTCATCTTCTTCAGCTGAACAACTGAATCACAATTCCACTCAATACTGCTCAGAAACCTTTGAAGACAGCAATAGACATCGCCAGGAAAACTAGAGCAAATTGGTATTTATTTCTACCCAACAGCACAACAATCCACCGATTTTTCAAACACCGATAACTATACCCCATTTTCCAAAAATGGACAAGGTCTTTTATTTCACCTCACACAATCTACTTATAATGATATTCAAAAGAAAATAATAATTTAAAAATATAGATTAAAAAGATGTAAACTATTAAACTGATTAAAAACGACTGTTACATCATATCATCTACAATGCATATTATAGTCCTCAGTGCTATTACATTTCAATATATTTTGACAATATCTCCCCCCCCCCCCCCCCTCCACCCAACCCTAATCAATTCCTTTTTAAACCCCAAATACCAATAATTTAACCCTTCTCACCCGAGAGAGTGAGACTCACAGATTGTACTCTGGCTAACACCCAATGATTTTTAGATTTTTGAAAACGCTTTAGGTATAAATGGGCCAATCCCGGCCAATTCGAACGCAAACTCCCTAAGTACGTATCACCTCAACCAACCCGTTTCTAGCAAGGGTTACATTCCAACCTCGTTTCCCGGACCTTTCTCTTCGCTTTGAGGAAGAGAAAGCACACAAACCCTTCATAATATTTCCCTCATTACCCATCCCAACCCCTCTTTTTAGCTTGAATCATAACACCATAATGTGAGAACATACATTTCGCTCTTACTACCTCTACCTATGTCTTCCCATCCCTACCCTCTACCCTCTACCCTCTATAAGTGTGACTATGACGTTACACGTTAGTGAGAGACTCATGGGATGTAAATAAAACCATGTTCAACTTAAAAATATGCTGTCAGGCCTTTGGCTCTTTGTAGTTCATTGGGCGGGAATAATGAAAAAGAGGTTATATAAGTTTGTGGGAAGTTAAAACGGTACAGCGATATTTCGGTTATTGATAGGTTAAAGAGGTGTTAAATGCGACTTGACATCTTTTGGGGACTCGTATCCTTAAAAGTACATGATCTAGGCAAACGCCATAATTTTCAAACAAATAGTTTCCGAGAGAGAACATACCTCGAAATAAGAAAGAGTTGTGAAATATGTTCCATTTTCACACTTAGATACCAACAGTTTAGCGGCCAGTTGTCATAGACCCCAGTTTTCTCGCCTGGCGCATTTGGCTCATCGGTAGAGTATCCGAACTTGTAATCGGAAGCCGACTCCTGTTACATAGCACTCGGGTTTTCCGAGTCTCCATCGAAGGCTCGACTACTGCAACAAAGCACCCGGATTTTTTCCGAGTATTCCCGAGTCTCTTCGTTTAACATACTCATCTTCTTCTTTGATATCCTTCTCTAGTACTCAACTAACAGCTGTGATATCTCTTTCGCACCGGCAATTTAAGAAAACCCTCGATAGAGATTTTCTTGAATCACATCAATACATCGAAATTCCCCCGGCAAACTATTGTTTTCACTTCTGTTAAAATTGTTTCATTATTTAATTGTACTTATTTGTGGTAATTCACCTCATTTTCTGGGAGTGTGCTTTGCGAATAAGTTCAGTAAAACGAAAGGAACTTGATTAAGTGTCTAGTCGTACTAGCGCTAATTGGGGACAAATGTTGGTTTTTGAGGTCTTTGGAAAACCGGAATATCCGGGAAAAAATACCTCTCGAAGCATAGTAGATTCCAGGGTCATATTGGTGGGCGAATACTCTCATCACTGCGCCATCCCCGCATCTGTTTGTGGTGTGTTTTGCGTGTCTGTGCCCGTTTTTAATTGTACCATTGACGTTGCATTTTAAATAAAATCAACCTCTATCTTGGCTTCCTGCAACTTTTAACTTTCTAGCTATTTCAGGGAGCTAATTCCTGTAAAATAACGAGCTTTATTTTGAAAGGTGCTCCAGTACATTCACATGATGTTGGCGGGAGCTCATGCTGAAATCCCATCGTGCCTCTCTGGCAAAGAAGGTCGTCATGTACCAATCATTAAATAAAGTCCATTTTTTCCCCTTATGTTATCGTTGCTAAAGGGTACATCAAATTCTTGGTTATCAGTAATTAAGCTTCCATGACGAAATTCTGGCTCGAGAATTTAACGCTCGTATTGTTATTTTATTTGTCGTCAATTCATGCGTCATTCATGTCACAAAAGACGACAAGTAGCCGTCTCGTCGTTGAAAAGAGCCATTTCTCATCTCCTTGTTTGTTTGTACATTTGTCTTTAACAAGTTCAAAATAGAACTTTGCTCTGTCATAAGTCTTTCTTTATTATTCCACCTCATTCAGTCACGCGCGTGCTACAATGTGGGCGAAGCATCCTAAAAATAAATTGGTTCGAGCAGTTTCGGAGTAAAAATAGAGAATGAAAGATTCTCTGTTGCATGGTCACGTTGGGTCACGGTCACCGTCACGCATGGTCACGTCGTCGTTATGCAGAGTACCGCTAGAATATGCCATAAAATTCGTGCTGCACGTGCAGCACGATAATTTCGTCATTTTTCACCAACCATATGATTCTTGCTTTGTAGCGTTATCGTTGTCGTAGCTGCGTCTTTGCTTGAACTCCCTAATAATAAAAATATGGCACGGCTCCCACAACGCTCGTGTTGCAGCTCTCGTAACCTGCTATATTGTTTCGTATTGTAAGCGGCCTGTGTTGTTTTAAGTCCAAGTCATTGTTTCAATTCTTTAAGTTTTTTGTTCTTGGCTTGGGAAGCGAGCCAATCACATGCATTATACGTTACGAGAGCTGATACATCACCCTCCCACAAAAGCGAACAATGGTCACCCGCAGGTTTATCAGGAACAAAAAAGGTGCCCTAGAAACTTAGGTTGCTGACCAGCGGTTTTCGTTAAAACAATGGTTTGCTGGGGGTGCTCAGTCTCGCGGGCTCAGAAAACCTGGTTGTGGTCATTGTCATTTAAGGTTTTTCTAGAAACTTGAACTGGCCAAAGGTGACTGAGAACAATGAGGTAAACGGTAAATAATCTAGCGCGGAACGAGAGAGGTGGTAAAAATCATAGGTACAGGTGAAATAAAATACGAATGAAGCATGGTGATCGTGGCGAATGTGGAACCCAAAGTTAATTTCATTATCCCTAAAACTACTTCTCTTATATTTATTCCTAAGGTCATCTTGTCAGATATCCCTAACCAATTAAAAGTATTTGCCTGGTTATCTGTTATCCACTGAAAAAATCTCCCTCT
Organism: Montipora foliosa; assembly: GCF_036669935.1. NCBI lineage: Eukaryota > Metazoa > Cnidaria > Anthozoa > Scleractinia > Acroporidae > Montipora > Montipora foliosa. Next base: position 15,952,746 of record NC_090881.1, read on the forward strand.
GAAAAAGGAGATCAGTGATCTCTTTTTCTATAGCACTGACCTGCAAACCCTGTAATAACTTGTTATCAAAACTGTGGACAATTTCCTTGAGTGAAATTTCAGCTCACGTTCTCTGTATCACTTGGGGGTTTGATGACAAGTACACTATGAGGACAAATATTGTTATTTACTACATTATTCCAATAAATTATATACAAGTTAAGTGATTCCCCCAAGCCAACGGGGTGTCAGAGCAAACAGGACCGTTAAAATGACTTCACTTTGAAGAGGGAGTTGAGCGGAGTTTCAAAAGGGAAAAGCCCTGAAGGAATTTAAGAAACTGTTACTGCTCTGAGCGGACGTGGGTAGTTTCTTTGTTTTTAAACTTTTAGAAGTTCCAAATACAACTGTCGTTGCTATGTGAAAAGTCAGCACGAAGTTGGAGTGAAATGAGGTGGTGTGGCCGCTATGGAATGAGACCGAGCGCTACCGCTCTCTTCCGCAGCGATAGGGAATGACTGGGAACGAGACAACCAAACGCCGTGATATATGATGAAAAACGGGTTTTTTATATATGATTTGATACATTCAAGAGAGGACAGAGTGAAAGTCGTGTGTAAAGTAGACATTTTTTGGAATATACGCTTTGCATGAATATGAGTCAAACTTAAAAGGGGCTATGTCACGCAAAATGCCCAAAAAGTAGACTGAAACATTACAATAACCACTTTAAACTGTTAAACAACATACGAAACCCAGCAAAAGGAAAGAAAAGCATGGATGGAGACAAACGCACGAGATTGAAACGAATTGCATTTCGGTAATCCTGGCAAATTGGTTGGAGAAAGGTCGTATTGCTCAAAATCATGTTGTTTGTGATGTAACGATAATTTTATCAGTAAAGGAATTCCACATTACCATTTTCGACTCTTAAACTCGTGATTAACTAAAGATTTTCCCGAAACACTCTAAAATAATGTAACATAGCCCCTTTAAATTTGGCGAACCTAAAAAGTCTTTCGGCAATTTGACTCCATTATTATGCAAAACTTGAGCTACATTTTCCTTATGACGTGAGTGCAATCAAAGAATAGTTTGATGGAATAAGGGGTTGGTTTTTTTTAGTTTTTTAAAATCGTTTTTATGTAATTATTTAACCTAATTAAAATACAGGGCCTTTTTAGTTACGAAGAAGTTCCCGATCTTGTGACTAACAGCCAAGTTGCAACTTACGATATTGCAAAGAACATAAAATGTGAAAACATTTTGAAACAACTTAATTCTCTAAATCTGATTAGTCTCTTTTAAAGATATTGACCAGCTCAGATCTTAGATGCCCTCACCTTAAAGTGAGACAGAATGCTTTTCATTATTTACTTATATCCATGTATAATAACCAAAACTAATTCTCACCTAATTTTTCTCTCGACTTAATTTAGTCTTCAAAAAAAGTTTTTTTAATTCATCTGAGTGCGTATTCAACCTAATTAAAATGAGAATGACCAATTTAACCTAGACAAAAACGGATTCAACCTGAGAGCGGATTTTACCGGCATTTTATTTTTACATGAGCTCGGATTCCTTTGTTCTTTTCGGGGGGAATATATTACATAACCCCCAAATCAACTGTCTGAAAAGCTGGGTGCGGCTTTGATTGTTTGAAGGGAAGAGCGGGGCTAAATCACATAACCCATCGCTTCAGGCCGATAACTCTTACATAAAGCTCCCAATACGCCATACAATAAAACCTTTTTGAAATATTAAAGGTCCCTCTGGGAAAAAAAATATGTGAAATATTGTGAAATTATATAACTATAACAAGAAGACCTGGTGATGATGATGAAGTGACAAGTCCTATAGCGCTGGCCACTAATTGGGGGAGTAAATCGAACTCAAATTGACGCAAATCAAATCAGATATTGACTTTTGAGGAGAGGGGAAAACCGGAGTACCCGGCGAAAAACCTCTCAGAGCAGAGTAGAGAACCAACAAACTCAACCCGCATGTGACTCCTGTCTGGGAATCGGACTCGGGCCACATTGGATACGTGTGGACGGTCGTATACGATTCGTATACGCTAGCTACGTGTGGACGCAGATATTTTTGTATACGCATAAAAAAATTTGCGGATACAAAAATCTCCGGATACGTGTGGACGGGGCATGAAGTGTTAATTTTTAATGTGCTAATTTCGTAATCGGTCCGTAGCTCTTAGCCAGTCACAGCGCTCGTTATACATAATAGTAGGTTTTCCAGGTAGAAGATATATTTGCAAAATTAATAAATTATAACGTGATAACGTAAACAGGGACGCATGCAGAAATGGCAGAAAGAGGGGGCCGAAAAAATTGCGGCGGCGAGAGCGCACCTCCCCCCTACATGCCCTCTGTCCGAAAAATTCACGTGTCAGGAATCTTCAGAATTGCTTCTAACACAAGAGATTTTCCCGATAATATTCACGTTAAAACGACCAACAGACTCGAATCACTTCACTATTTTAATGTCTCAACTCGAAAGAAAATCACAATCGCTAGATCACACGTGGATTCGCACATGGTTTTTGAAATCCTAAACTTACATCACGTAATTGCAGCTTATTCACCAAGCAACGAGAGCAAAAGGACAAAGTTCACTTTCACAGTGTGACGGTCACGCAGTCCATTTTCCAACAGACGTTAGTCAAGATGCATTTGAAATACGAAAGTCTCTAAAACTGAACTAATCATTCTCTGAAGTAAAACCGCCTGATGCACACTGTACCACTTGAAAGTCGGTTAGGTTATACAGAAGCTCTTTAAATACAGGGGGGAAAAGGGGGTCCAGCCCCCGCGCCTAAATCCGCCCCTGTTAAAAGTAATGTTTGCAGCAGCACGTACGTTCTTAGGGTCTTGTGTCACGGCGGTCGAGTCGATTTTCTGTAGTTTAACCAATTACTTGCTTTTACTCCCTATGCAACTTAAGGTTAACCGCAGAAATGACATGTAAACAACACAACTCAAAACAACCACACATCCAAATAGTCCAAACTAGTGCTTCATGCTTCATGATTTTATTATTTCAGCAATGGTACAAACTGGCTTAGTTCAATTCAGTGAGGCTGGTTCTGTTTGTCTGTGCACAACACGGTAAACACTGACGAGAAACCATAAACTAGCGAGAAAAAACTGTAATCATGGCGGAAATCTAAATATAGTTAGCCACAGTAACTGCCGTTGCTTTTACTGCAAACCTAGGTTTTGTTGTCACATGTACCAGGCAAATACATCAACACAAGTAGTGCCACTGTTGCCAGGCTCTGAACAATTCGCCCAGTCTTCTCCATACCATATCTGCAATTCCTGGTTCTTAAACAAACGTAATGGACTGGAATGGCTGCTTAGAACAAGCTCTGATGATCCTTGCTTAATTCCTTCAAGAACGTAGAAGTGCTTTTTATGGTTGCAGGGATGTTTTCGGAAATTGAACATTTTCAAATCTTTCTCTGTTGGCATAAGGGCTTTTTTGTTGGCATTTGTGATGATCGTCATAAATGTGTTGCTTGCATAGCGCTTTAAGCTGGTACAGCTCCAGTAGGAAGCAACGTCCTTGCTGTTGCATTTGATGGATCCGCTTCTGTGCACGAGCTTCATGGCCTTTACATTTCCAGTTTTAGTCATGTTGAAGGCACCGTATTGATCATCTCGAGCTCCAAAGCAAACCGGATCTTCGTTGATTTTTTGCCACACCTCTGAACATGAAAACAATTCTTTTATTACTAAAAAAAGTTATGTTTCGCTTTGTTATAAATTTTTTTTTAGACCATTGCAACATCATTAACAACAAAAATTGTCATGAAAACAATCAACTAAACAAAGGAACAGCTTGAACAAACAACTGCCTTGAATAGGTGTATGGCATTTCTATTGCAAGCTGAGAATTCGAGATGAAATTTGTCCTCTTTATGGCTCACTGTCCTGCTCTAATCGCAATATTTTGTAGCTGCATCGTGGAAGTTGCCAACTCGAAAGCTTGGCTTCTTTAGCCACTACGCATTCTCTCTTGTAAGTTCATTTGACATATGTTCTTCTTTTCTGTTTTTCATTCAGTTTATCGTAAGTGTGAATAATAAACTTCAACTTGAATTCGATCTTAAAGGGGCAGTGTCACGCCATTGCATCCGTAAAGACCAAAAACTAATGCTGTAGTTTTGTTACCAATAACCATTAAAGTGCACTGAAGCTGTTCTCTCTTCTTTTCAGCCAAGGATGGAGAGGATGTAAATCGATTGAAACGTGAAAAAAGTGGCCAATTTTTTCAAGTTTGGAGGAGGTGTCTTGAGAAAGTCGCCAAAAATTAATACGGATAGCTCTTTGTGCCATAAATGTATTTTATATCTTGGTAGTGGGTTGTCAGGAGTGATGTACGTGTGAGCTAATGTACTATATGAGATTTTGACCTAAAAACAGCGAAATTAGCATTACATTGCCCCTTAAATGGTTCTATTATTTAGTCTGAAAACTAGATGTTTTTGTCGGGAGAAGAGAGAGATATTGTCAGTCGGGCTGTGATATGACAGACATGTTGAGCCCAAAAGAGTTCAATGTTAAGGGAATTATCCGGTGAAGAAGTCAACAATTTGTTTTATTCAAATGACATTCTATATGAGGATGGTCATAGCTGCTCGAAGGAAGGAACTGAAGAGTTTTTAAAGACGCCTGCGGAAAAGCTTCAGGTTTGCCGCACATTACTGTCTTATTTCATTTGTTGAGTTACTTACGAGTGCATGGCGTCAAACCTGAGTAGGAGATCTTCAACGATAGATTTGCCACATGATTTTTCCAAAAAAGTACTCATAACTAGCATTGACCTTGACAAGTAGCCTGGATCGCCTGACCACCATTTTCATCTGAGTATAACCAGTGCTTGCTGTCACCCACTTTGTATCCTTCACTCGCTTTGATTTCAGCGCACGATTCAGCAGGAAGCTCTTGAATTGAGCCCAATGGCACTGCAGGCGAAATGTACAAAACTTCTATAACTATCAGCGTAATATGAATGATGAGTGGTAGCAAATGCCACACGGACCCAATATTGATGATCTTTTGATAATCCTCAGTTTTAACTAAGATTTAGAGGCTTTCGACTCAGCAAAAGTCCACGAAACCACTTTAATACACTCTCTCTCTTTTTTTTTTTTTTTTATAAGAACCCGTTTATAAGAGCGTTCATGCTGAGGCGATGAACCAAATTGTTAAGAACTTACTGAGAAATTAACCAGACTGACAGAGAGTGAAGAACGTCTGCTTCATTTTGCTCATTTGCTTCGTTTTTGTCTTTGTGGTTAGCATAAATAAAAGTAAAATAAGTGGAAAACTGTAGTCTAAGAGGACATTTAACTTTTTTTTAACATTAACAATGCATTTTCTTTGATACACAACCCTACCTTAAAGAACATTTAAGAACCTTTTCCTCTTGAGAACCGTTTAGCCTCTGTCCCCAAATTAGACGTTTTTGAGAAGAGGCTACGGGTAGCCTACACTTTGTTCGAATGAATTTTAACCGATTGCCTTTAACCGATTGCCTTTAAAATTACAGTATTTGAATAGTGTTTTATGCTATGATATCTTGGTCAATATCCAGTTCAACTCCGTAGTCCGAAGTCCGAAGTCCAATGTCTACAATCCGTGACCTAACCATATGGTTAAGTGCGATCGTAGAATAGCTGTTCACCGTTTAAAACTGTTGTTACGGCGTTGGCTCCAATCAAAACCAGGAAACAGATGCCTTACAAGTTTCTACGATGGTATTTAAAAATACTTAATACTTTTTCTGAACAATAACGGCCGAATTATAAAATTATATAATTCGGCGCGGTAAGATATGCCTGGTGATCTGGTGACGTAATTCGGAGGACTGGGGAGAAAAATTTTAACGCCGTATCCCACAACCGCGCGCGGCCTTATTTTTGAATTTAACATGGCAGAGGCGAGGTTAGATCTTGTCAGGTCTACTTGAATGTTCATTCAGTAGCAGGAGATGTGGTAGATACGTAATGATCTGTTGAGTTTTGGCGATAGCAATACTGCAGGGAGTTTGAAAACAACACCTAAGGCCGCGCGCGGTTGTGGGATACGGTGTTAAAATTTCTCATCCCAGTCCTCCAAATTACGTCACCAAATCACCTGGTGTTATCGAGTCATACGGCAACGAAAACACAAAAACTCGTTCCCGGTCACGCACACAATTCTTTATGGACATTTCCCCGTTGCGCTGTCGCGTAGTCGTCCGTGTTTTACTGGTCATGGCACTTGCCTTTAAATGAGGAGATACCGAGTTCGAATCCTACTTGTACTGCCTTCTACGAGACCAAACCAAGAGCACAGGAGCCCCAGATTCATGAGCTCCAGGCGAGACAAAGGAATTTTACGCATGCGCAGCCAAAGCGCGACCTTCCCTCCCCCCAGCGTCCAAAAACGGAGTGAATTTATCCGAGTCAAACTCATTCCCAACCACAGATGCCACACGTCAAACTGAGATAGACCCTTTACCCAGTTACTTTCAAACAGAATCGCTTCTTAAAATTCCTTAGATAAATGATTAATGCTCCATACCTCTGTTGAATGCTCGCTTCATGTAGAATCGCGTTGAATCGGGTAAAAAGTCTTCAGGCCTGGCTTCTTTCGTTCTGTTGTTCAGCTCGCAAATGTTGCCGCCAAAGATGAAATTTAAGCTTTGGCATTTGATATCCTGGTCACATATGATGACACATTCCAATGGACATTTAACCCACAATGTTTTAAAAGTGTGGCCTTTAAGAAACGTGCCAGCAACAGAGTTTTCGTTGTTACAAACTTGGTTAGCTGCACTAATAAGACCAATCCTTGTCATCAGAAAAACAGCTGAGAACCAAAATCGCGGGTTCATCTTGTTGATGTAGACTTTGCGAACTATTGTCCTGCAAGTGAATATTGTGAAATTTAGCCTTTACTGACATAGTTACCGCTTTTTAAGGCTATGGGCCCAAGTTAAAGCGATCATTTGTTGTTCAGTACATTAGTTTTAAATGAAGAAAACTGCAATGAACCAACGAAAACCGATCACAGTTCACTGACAGATAACAAAATCTTAATTTTGCGTCACACCAACACGATCTCTTCCTCAAATGAAGGAGTATACTTCATTGTCAGTTTGCCTTAAGTGAAGTATTATCCTCCATTTTGATCACTCTGTCCCAGGACTTGTGGTATGGAAAAGAAGGGAAAATCAGTAAAAGCAGCCCCTGGACAGGATTTGAACTCGGCGCGTCCACTTTGAAGGAACTGTTTTATCCACTTAACCAATAAAGATCAACTGACTAGAAAATATGCCGATTATTTCCCAAAACTAATTAGTATATACAGTATATATATAATCATTGCTGAATAAGTCTTAATAAGTCTGAGGCTTGATTTAAAAATTTTTCCCATGATCCCTATCAAGCTTTCGGTGTTCAAAATGAACTTTCTTCACTTGAAAGAAATTGACAATTAAGAATAATCCTTCCATTGAGGGAGAGACTTGGTTGGTCACACTGACTGAATAAGCTTCAAGGCTCGAACTACCGCGCTGGAGCCATGGGTTCGAAGCCCGGGCCGACAATCTCAAAGGGCCGATTATTTAAACGAAGCCTAGGTTAGACCTGGTTGAAGACTGAATCACGACTTTGACGAGTTTTTTGTAAACCATGTCTAAACTTGGTTTAATTTGCATTATTAAAACGTAGACGAGCCGAGTCGAATTTTTTTTTGTGTTATCATCAGCATGCATTATAAATTGCATGTAAATTAATGAACTTGTGTGGGAAACATGTCCGAAAGTAAAAGCAGGAAAACAAATTTCAGCGAGGAGGAACAATTTCTCCTTGTGGAACTTGGGTAACGTTTCAAGAGATTTAAAACAAGGGATATGATAACGGGAGCTTCAGTAAAGAAAAACGAAAAGGCAGTTGAGATGTGCAGACCGCTCCTACACAGTAAACCTGAGTGGAAATCACATGCAAGTGAAGACACTTCAATGCTGTTGGAAAAAAATTAAATTACTGACGAAAAAAAGAGCCCGACAAACGCTCACAGAACTCACTTTGCTTTTGTTTCATGCAAATTTGGAGGCCAAAAAGTGAATTGTGAATTTCGTTTAGGAATCTCTGTTGAATCTTTGTGAATTACCTGGAAAGGGGCCGTTGTTTAGTGCATGAATGGTTCTTACATTGTTTGGACAATTTCAAATTAAGCCCAAATTGAACCAACATTATCTGGTTTATAGCTGGCTTAAATCATCGATTTCATATTTTGCTTACTATGCAATGGTCCTTCTATATTCAGCGCTGATATCTAGGAGTATTGATGAGATTACTGACGCCGATGACTTTGAGAAGAGGGAAAATTCGTATATAAAAATAAGTTTCTGTTTTCTCGGACAGTTGTATTGGAATGACTTAACTGACGTATAGCAAAACGATAGTTTTCATAAGTCTTGATCATTCCGACTTAGCTTCACTCACTCTTGGGATCACTCTGACTTGAGTCTCGGAAATGCTGGAGTAAAAACTTTACTCCACTGGATCAGCTGCAATGCCAACTATTACTGATTCTTTGCAAAAATGGGACAGGTGCAATGAGGTATGTGTCTTGTGATTGCGAGCACGTTATTGAAAATCCCTTGTCTAAGTAGATCAGAGCACGAGCACTCTTCTTATTTAAAGCTATGTTCGGTGTGGTTACCGATGCATGTTTTACCTTCACTCGATGTATTTCAACTTTTATAATCTTATTTCCTTTTAATTTAGATCGTCTTACAGCAGCACCCTTCTCGCATAAAAATTCCCAAAAACGTTTGCTCTCAGAGGGTATCTGTTGATGTGCGTGTTGTTTTTAAATATAACTTGTTCTGAGTAGAGAGCTCGTAGGAAATGTAGGTATCCGTATCTTGACAATTGGTGGCCTCGTTAAAACAAAAAATATACTCACTGAAATTTTAAATTATTTTGAAACAAGCCTAGAAGAGAAGATACCTGTTGAAAGCGTATTCCAGAACCAGAAACTTCATATGAGTTGAACCCAGTGCTTCAATTCTGGGTCAATTCTAATTCGCACTCATTTCTTAGAAGCCGCAAAAGTTAAAGTGTTGTATTAAAAACAACTGGCTTGGACATGTTTTTTCCTTCCCGTAAATAGTTGGAGTTCATTAAGTTAATAAATGAACCAATGTC
>NC_090881.1:15966950-15969450 GCF_036669935.1 Montipora foliosa
CGGAATTGCTGGAGAAAAGACTTTACTCCCCTGGATCAGCTGTAATGCCAACTGGTTCTTTGCAAAAATGGGACAGGTGCAATGAGGTATGTGTCGTGTGATTGCAAGCACGCCATTGAAAATCCCTTGTCTAAGTAGATCAGAGCACGAGCGCTCTTCTTAAAGCTATGTTCGGTGTGGTTACCGATGCATGTTTTACCTTCACTCGATGTATTTCAACTTTTGTAAACTTATTTCCTTTTAATTTAGATCGTCCTACAGCTGCACCCTTGTCACATCAAAATTCTCAAAAACGTTTGCTCTCGGAGGGTATCTGTTGATGTGCGTGTTGTTTTTAAATATAACTTGTTCTGAGTAGAGAGCTCGTAGGAAATGTAGGTATCCATATCTTGACAATTGGTGGCCTCGTTAAAACAAAAAATATACTCACTGAAATTTTAAATTATTTTGAAACAAGCCTAGAAGAGAAATATACCTGTTGAAAGCGTATTCCAGAATCAGAAACTTCATATGAGTTGAACCCAGTGATTCAATTCTGGGTCAATTCGCATTCGCACTCATTTCTTAGAAGCCGCAAAAGTTAAAGTGTTGTATTAAAAACAACTGGCTTGAACATATTTTTTTCTTGTCATAAATAGTTGGAGTTCCTTAAGTAAATAAATGCATGAACCAATGTCATCACTGGAAACGTCTAATAAATATGTAAGAATGAGTATATGAACCAGTGTCAACAAATTTACCAAACTTAAACGCGGAAATTAAAGCGATTCGCCACAAGAAAGCGTAAACTGTCGAAGTGTCGTATTGCCTATTACTCTAACGTAACAGCTGCACGGAAGATTTTGCTACTATCTGGAGATATTGAAGTGTATCCTGGCTGGGAAACTGGATCTACAATATTGTATTCTACTCAAATATCCAACAGTCAACGACCGACAAGTTCCACACCACCCGTTAACTCATGTAATATTCCTGTGCGTATTTCTAAGAGAAGTTATTTGCATTGGCACCATCACCTAACACACAATGCAATCAACAGTATTCATATTAACAAAACTGTTTATCGTGGAAGTCTGTCTGCTGTGAGGACCTTTTCTCAATGGGACGCGCAAAGTGCAAACACGCCTGGCACAACCCCTGTGAGAATGGCACATCGAGCTCCGCACCACAGACATGTTTTGAGAAACAAGGCCACAGGAAAATATCAAAATCGTAACCTTATCATTCCACGCACTCCTCTAGTCCCAAAAACGTGGCTCCTCCCTGGTAACATAGATCAAGCTGTGAAAAGCGACCTCACACCTAAGGGTTAACGTCTTTCGGTGTGTTTCGAGAGAAAAACGTGGTTTCGGCGTTGCAGTGCTGTGTAAGAAGTCTCTTCTTACAAAAGTCAATCCTTCAAAGCGTTTCAGAAGTTTTGAATACATTGTGGCTGTGATTAAGTCCAGCTCTAAAACCTTCAGACTTGTAATTGTCTATCGACCACTGCCTTTAAAGAAAAACGGCTCCACCAGTGAACTGTTTTTTGAAGAGTTTGGATCAATCCTTGAGCAGTTGGCTACTGAAAAGGGACAAATTATGGTAGTTTGTGATTTTAACTTTCACATAGATGATCATAAAAACTCATGTGCTGGCAAATTCATGGAATGGCTACAAACCTTTGACTATGCTCAGCACGTAGAGCAACCGACACACCACATTCTAGATTTGATCATCTCCAGATCAGAAGATAACATTGTTGGACACATTTCGGTAATGGATCCCGCTCTATCTGATCATTATGCAATACGTTAGAAAGTATTCTTACCCAAACCTCTTCTCGAGAAAAGAGACATAATCTACAAGAGCCTTAACCGCATTGACTTGTCGCAAGGACATGAAGAACTTGAATTTAATCGATACTGACATCACATCGCATAACGACTTGGTCGAAGGATACAACATGAAGTTAGGTTCGCTACTTGATGACCACGCTTCTGCCAAAAGTATGAGATTGTAACCCTGTGTCCGAGGTCACCCTGGTTTACCCTCGAGATCCAAGAACAGAAAGTAAAACGGAGAAGAATGGAACGTCGTTTGCGAAAAACAAGACTAACAAGAGACCATATTCGGGCTATCCTCTGGCCGATTCCTATGTTCTATTTAAGAAATGATAGGATGAAGTTGAATCATCTTTGCAGGTTTTTTTTTGTAAACGGTTTGTTTTAAGTAAATAAGAAAGAACTTCAAGGCGACGAAGCCCTGATGAAACAAGTTTGTACATGTAAGTATTATAGAAATTAAAGGAAAAAGAACTTTATGCCTTGAAGGTAATTGTTCATAATAAAGTATGTATTCAAATTTTATTTTGTCAGCCTCACAAGCGTTTGTAAACATGGGAATACTGACTCTACAGAAGTCATTTTCGTGAGAAAATGTATATTATAGTTTGAAAATTTACTAATATATTTTATACATTTATCCTGGAAATGTATATGGGCGAAGGCTGAATTACATATCA
>NC_090881.1:15979450-16009450 GCF_036669935.1 Montipora foliosa
TTTGTTAATTTAAACACAGGCAAATTATTTGTTAACTATCAGGCTACCGAGATGCAACTTGTTTTTCCTGGCATACAAGTTTCTCAACAGCAACGGTGAATTGGTTCTTTTCTGATTTTAAAGCAAACTATTTTTAAGTTTTATACTTATGGAACTCGATAAGTGAGGAACTGTGAAATTTAGAATGCCCAATTGTAGTAAAATTTCATTCCGGGCTAATTGATTTCCCAGCATGTCACAGGGAGGCACATTCAATATTAATCACAGACTTATCAATTTCCTGCTATCATGATATCCTGATATCATGAAATTGAACCTAACAGCAATTATTTTACCTCAACGTTTGAGCGTGAGCCTGTATACCGGGAAGGCTTCCAGCACCGAATTCCCCGACGTCAACATTGTTTACTGCCTCCATAACTCGTTTGAAAACATCTGAATACAGTAATCCATGACATTCAGACGACGACTGCTCAATTAATCCCCCCACAGAGGCCAACCAAAGTTATTCCTTAAGCTTCGTCCACGTTTTTACCAGAATTTCGGACGGCGAGTGTAATCTGCAAGTCTCAGGTCGCAGGTCACAGGTTGCAGGTCATTGTTTCACCAATACAGAAAGTATCCTAAACATTCTTAAAAGCTAAGGTTAGCTTTTAAGAATGTTTAGGATGCTTTCTGTATTGGTGAAACAATAACTGCAACCTGTGACCTGCGTGCGACCTGCGATCTGCAGATTAGACCCGCCGAATTTCGGAACGTGATCACCATTTTCCGCAAAAAATTACCGACTTGAAGGCGACAAATCTCTCTTCGAAAGAGCTGAAAAAACTTTCCTTCGACAAATTGGCTAACATTTTACACTGGATGTCAGAGGTCTTCTCGCTCACCAGCGGCGAGGAGCGTCGAAGTAGTGCTGGTCGGCGAGAGACGACGGCGACCTGTACCATTTTTCCCCGGGTGAGAGAGTTAATCCATAAATTCTATAGAACAAAAAATGGTTCCGTCTCCCAGCACTAACCGCCACTGTCGATGCGCGCAAACGAACTGAAATAGATTTGTGTTCCCCACAAAATTCATCTCGCCCCTAAATATGGTTAATCAATAAAAAAATAACTACTTTTTTCTGCTTAACGTAAGTTCACAGTACAATCTGATCGATCCTGAATGCTTTAACACTTTTCTGAATACGAAACACCTTTTGTGTTATGTTTTTAGCCTTTGTTGACGGATATCTACACCGTCAGGAGACGTCTAGCCGAGAATTCCTGAGTCGGCTTAAGCTCCTTATGTTTTATCTGTAGTGTAAATCTATTTTATTTATTTATTTATTTTTTTAACATGTACTGTAAAGCGCCATTGGACATGGCTGGAAATGGCACTATATAATAAATACCGCATCATTATAATTATCATTTTCTGGCATCAAGCAATAATGGAATCTCCAGTCATGGGCTCAGTCACCACGAAGCGACATTAGTGAAATAGACTTGCCAAAAGATGCGACTACCTTGCGTCTCGTTGGACACAAAATTCATCAATTTTGATGGAAAGGGGACTGGAACCCACAAAGTTACAAAGGGTCACGAAGTGCCCCTTTGCTTTTCTTCCCAACTTCATGATCAACGTTACTCTTGCGTCGAAATACAGACAATTAACGTCACGAAGTGTCCCCCAAATTCTGCTTGCTCCTCAAGTAACAATAAACAGGTGCATGTAATGATATCCCCGACCTCCGGCGTTTGATAGACTAGTAACTTTATATGGCACCACAAAGACATAAGTACCACATTCACGCCCTTAAGGCGGGGGTACACGTGAAAGCCGTTTCACGCCTCTGAAAATCGGTTTAATGGAAATATCTCGTTTGCGTTTCAAGCAATACAAAAACCCTACGCTCAAAACACAAATAAATGTTTTTTGATGTTTTGTAAATTTTTTGGTGATTTTTCGTTATATTTGCATGGGAAGAGATAGTTTTTTTCTCAAAAGAGTAGTAAAATTTGGAGAAATAAGAAATAGTTAAGATTTGATGTAGTTTAAAAATTAGAATTTGAAGTTAAGAATTGATATATGGACACCCAAACAGTCCCCTTGCAACATGGCGTGCTCTTGGGTTGAGGGCAACTGTCTGTTGGTGTTCCAAAAATAAATTTCTTTTTTTTATCCCTTCTTTAAACCTCTTAAAATGCTCTTCAAATTCACGTGTACCCCTCCTTAAGCCGCGGCTACACGAGCGATTTTTTGCTCGCGCCATTGATGCGATTTTTTTCAAATTTTTTCGTGTCGCCTGCACGCGAGGGTGGCTACACTTGTGTCAAATTTTGGTGACACATTTAAGGCCGCGCGAATCGCATACTTCAAGAGACCTGGGCACTACATTATTAATTCCTTTTTTAATTTTATTGGCTAAATACTCTTTAGTCGCGTCGCAAGCGCGGGCAAAATGTTGCAGTTTCAACTCTGCCGACTTTTTTCTTGCGATTTTTTAACCTGTTTCGTCGCCAGGTTAAAGGGCCTGTGTCACGATAAAGCGCATGTGTGTGCTTGATTGACAACCACACAATTTTTAACCAATAGAAATCTTCACACGACACTCGCGAGATGAGATATTTATCGTTGGATGTATCTTGGAAATAAAATGGCGAAGCACAAGCAGTGTTTCCGCAGAGCCCTTAGGAGAAAAACGTAAGGAAACTCGATGAAATTGTTTCGGGCAAAAATGTGAACCATTTGTGAAATTTCCAGGCCTTTTTTTCAATGGAATTCTTCACTTGTCATACAGTAGCCTCGAGTGTTCTGCAGTTGAACGTCAGGGATGACCGTGGAAAACTGTAGGAAAAATATCTATCTTACACAGAGACTTGCATATGTGGAACAGCGACGAAACCATGCAGAAACAAGGTGGGCGATAATATATGTTCAACACTCTTTTTTCACAGCGATTGCGGTTTCCGGCAGGCCGAAAGGACAAGCTGAGTTGTTTATCAAGGCCTGTTAACCGGTTGTACTCGAGTTCACTGCGATTTTCTCAATTAGAAAGTGCTAGTAAAAAACAGCTGTCGCAAATGTGCCTCAGGGAAATCAAGAACATTTGATGAGCGAGGAAGAAAAGAATCAGAAGAAATCAAACATTCAGAATGTACAATCATTGATGAATACACGCCATATTAGAAAATCTCCATGCATTCAAAGATATTTTGGTTGCTTTACTTGCAGTAACTTGTTCTGCCAAATCACCTGTATAATGTCAATTTCACCGTTCAGCTGATAAGCATATCACGTCTCACGATTTCTCCAAAAAAAAAAAAACCTTTCTAGCCAGTTGTGACTAGTCAAAAATTTATGGAAGTCTTTGTGGGGAGTTCTCTTCCATGTATGTACATCATCACTTCATAAAATCAATAATCTTTGAGGGCAGGACTTCTTTCACGGAATTGAAATGTACCACATTAATAAATAGTCTCTTTCCCTAGGAGTTGATAAATATGGCATGGAAACTGGCCATAAAGGCACTACAGAAGGGAGTGGGAAGCATGGATTATACTGATTACCTTCTTATGGAACAAGATGAAAATGCCTCTGACCATGAAGATGCCAGCACCTGACTTGGAGACGTACCATAGTCAAGTTGACAACCTAAATTTGTATAGATCTTTTTCATGCCTGCCAAATAAAATGTTCTTCTGTTTTAGCTAACAAGCCTTTCTAGTCTTGCTATGACCAGCAACTTTCAAAAGAATATTAAAAATGAAGGAAGTAGGTGTAATTAACATAAATACAAAAACTGTAAAGGTGGTCGCCATTTATGAAACTGGTCTATTGACCAAAAGCCAGTTCCTGAATTGGGCAAATAAGGTAACTGCCGTACTACAGGTGTATGAGCCAGCACATCAAAAACAAAGGATGTGGGGATGCAACTGTATTTCACGAACAAGGCACTTTTGAAAACTCTGTTTGAACACAATATTTATACATCCTAGATACACAAGGTGACTGCCCTTGAAAGAAGGAAGAGGAAAGTTGTTCCCTCTGCTTTGTGCATGTACTTTGTGCTAGAAGACACTACCCCCTAAGCAACAGGTGTTTAGATGGGTTTCTGAACTGTCTAAATGTTGGCAAGTAATAGCAGACACAAAACCACAGTGAGAGTGTGTGGTTTTCATTAAAGGGAACCTCCACTCCCAAAAAAAAATATCAGGAAATCTCAGGATCCCCTCTTTTAATAATTATTTTCAGCATACCATCACCCCCAATAACTGACTTGTTTTAGTTGCCTTGTTGTGAAACTTTGGTTTAGGATAAAAACTATTTTTAAAGGCAAATTAGATTACATTTATTTGTGACACCATTTCTTCTGGTTTAGACTGACTTACACTTTTGCAAGAATGGAAATTGTCTTAGAATAATAATTAATGCTTTCACATCTTTAAATAATTTGATGCAGACATGTATATGAACAATAATAAAATTTGATTTTGCTTCATCTGTATTCACATGTTACTCTCAACACCACTTTTTACAATAACTGTCAATTTCCCAATATCATAGCACTGAATTGGAATTTCCATTTTTTGTATTTACACTGTTTTTTTTTTTTTTTCACTGTAGTTTAAATTATTTCAGTTTTCAAAAGATATGCACTAAAATTGCCAAGTACAAAACCACATAATACGAAATCACACCAGGAGACAAAATTCTAAAGTTATACAATATATTACCATGAGACAAAACTCCAACAACGATTTCAAAGCTACAATTTGCAATGTATGGTCAGCCCTTATCTTGGGTTAAAAACTGTCAAGTCAAACACTGTATATCTTGTCCTGGTTTCAACGCTGGCTTAGTGCTACATGTCACAATGACCCCACAAAACTTGGAGAGAAAAACAGTCAATATAATTATTACTTCAAGTTACTACCCAAACTGAAGCAAAAAGGCAAAGCTTATTAGCTTGACGTGAGCCATTCCATTGACACCCGACTGTTAGTGATTTCATCACTGCAACACGTTATTGTGAGGGCATTTATGTTTTTCCTGGTTTTACAGTAGCTCAAAGTTTTGCATTTAAATCTTTATGAGCTGCTTATTTGTGAAAATCTGTTTCTGCATCTTGCCAGGAGCTCATGCGCTGGAAGAGGTTCACTTTCAACAATTGCTGGAGAAATGATTCTGGGATCATCAGGTTCCAGACAGACTTCACAAGTGATTAAATAGTCGTCGTCATCAATGCAAACTTTAAACATTTTGTCCATCAGCATCCAAATATATCCACAATCTTTGGAAACCTTTAATATCCTCACGTCCCAAGATTTTGTTCTCTGGTTGTATTTTCTTGCAATGATGGTGTCAGCATGATCCTCAGTGGTGAAAAATGAAAAGCCATTATGATACCAGTAATTCCAATCAAGGATACCGGTAGTCAACTTTTTCCTTGCTCTGTAAACTTGTTTCCTTGAAAAAAGGTTATGGGCCAGTAAATATGAAAAGACAGGAAAATTATTAATAATTACTATCAACAGTAATCACTAGTTTAATGCAATATTCCACTAGTGTTACATTCAGGAGATGAACCTAGGCCAGGACAGTGATTGACTGCCCAGGGTCTGTGATTGTTCATTTGAGGTGACCCTCTATGCAATAATTCCTTTTGTAAGCCAAACAGTTCTGCCAGTTTTTACCAATAGCAAACATTGACTAAACAACAACCCATGAGTTACTGAACTACTAGTGCCAACCTGCAGTGTCCTTTAAAGTTTTCAACAATGAACATACCCATACTTCATGACAACATATCTCTTCATTTACAGTATAATAACTATCATCATACCGCTGTGTTCATCATTGTTGATAATGATGTATAAAACTTGTGTGAAGGGAATTCTCATTGACATGCATACATCAGAGACATACTGTTTGCACATTCCATTCATCATTGTTGATAATGATGTATAAAACTTGTGTGAAGGGAATTCTCATTGACATGCATACATCAGAGACATACTGTTTGCACATTCCAAAGGACCAGTATGCCAAAATTGATCCGTGCTAACACAAATAGTTTTACCAGGTGGTTTCTGTTTGACTAAAATGAACACAACTTACTGTTTATTTATTATTATTTAATTATTATTATTTGTAAAATATATCAACTGCTTGATAGAGTATTAGTTGCATAGTGTATTTCAAAATACTTGATCAAAAATGTTACCTGTACTCTGTGCAGAAAGATAGCTCAATGAATGGCAAATGAATGTACCGTTAAATTGGCTTTCAAATGATGCGAAATAAACTGAGCAGATCGATCTATCACGCTTGACCCTATTCTAATCTGAAAAAAATAGAACAAAAAAAAAAATTCAGCCCTTCTTTTTAACCAAACAAAAATTCTCATCTACCATGAGCTTCAACGGCTAAATCGAGACGCTTCCTGCCACGTTTCAAAGCTGAAGCCAATAATTTGCTCCTTGTGCGTCCCTACACTGAAAGCCATAATTCCATGATATGGCAACTGAATTGAACTGACGGATAAAAAACTCGAATAGCAAAATAAAACGCACTCTAAGCTGACGACAAAGAATCATAGTGCTAAAGGGAAACCAATAATCAGTGTAAATAGTATAACCCCATTCTTCGTCTCACCTCCAAGGACAAAAGATGTTGTGTAAAGGCCGTGTCAGTGGAATCGACGCACATACACTTTATTTTCTTCCAGCTTTCATGGACATCTTTCGCTATATAAAGCTTTCGATGTGCCTTCTCCCATCTGCTATTACTTGTTTTCTTGTTTGTTTGGATGCAAGGCAGCTACGAGGTGTAAGCTAGAACCTTTCGACCCGAGCCCCTTCGCCTGATCCGGCTTTCGTGGACATGAATTTTATCTGCAGCTCCCAAAATCTAACACAATATGGCATCAAAGTCCTTCGTATATTACCAAACTGAAGTTTAGAAATGTTATTACAACTTGGGCAGGTCTCACTGTGTCGATTAAACAGGATTTCCGTCATTGATACTGGCTTTGAAAAAAGAACCGTCAGTTCAAAAATCAAACAGCCGCACATGCGCAATAGAGTGCCACAGGCCCGTTAAGGGTGGCTACACGTGTGATTTTCATCGCGCGCTGGCGACGCGACAAAATTTGAAAAAATCGCATCACCATCGCGAGCAAAAACTCGTTCGTGTAGCCGCGGCTTTACAATGACATCTGCAAATGTTTAGACTCTACTTTTTCTTTTTTTTTTCTTTCTTTCTAGTATTTTTTGATAAGGACGACAAACCATAGGCCCCGTCTCACAACCCATCAATGTTCATAACCCTGTGGGACGTAAAAGAACCCACACACTATTCGCAAAGAGTAGGGCATGGAGTTCCCGGTGCTGTGGTCAGTGGCCTCTGTAGTAAGTATATCATGGCTGGGGTGGTAAAGAGCGCTGCGCGCCTCGTTGGCGATTTACCATCTCATATCCAACGCGCGCTCATGGAATAATTGATAATTAAACGTTGCGTTACACTAAATCTGTGTTGTTTTAGAACATCCATGCATGAGGTCAGGCAGTTCTGATGAATCCCTACTTGAGCTGGGACCACTGCAATTAGATGACAAACCTCCAAGTCATTACACAGCTGTTAACGAGACTGCTGGGTGAACCACAGGCAGTAATTCTGGCTTTTCTGTCCCTGGGATTGATCAGACAGTACAACAGTGAGAAGGTGAAAGCCAAAGCAAAGCCAGGGAAATATTCTCACGAGGCATATTCATGGTAAAAGGAAAATCGAAGTGAAAACTGCAACCAGTAAACATTTCTCCTTAAAAGTGGAACTTACCGAAACCGTTCATAATATGAAGGCAAAAATTGTAATCAGGAAAGAATAGCACAAGCTGGACAGCATCTCTTAATGGAAGGTAACTGGAAGATGGCCACGCCTTTAGTGACTACAACAACATTGGGTATTGTGACAAACTTTTCTTGTTTAGTCTACCGGTCCACATTCAAATTTCTGTTATGATGCCAAGTGGGAGAACTATCACACTCTCAGTCGAATCATCAAAAAGTATTGGATATGTGAAGGGGAAAATTGAAGATTTAAAGAAAATACTAGCTCTTCTCCTGGGGCCCGGTTGTTTAAAAGCCGATTAACGCTAATGCCAGATTAAAAATTAACCAAGGATTTTTTTTCTCCACTCCCAAATGCTGTTCAACGCTGATATTTGGCAAAACTGTACATTAGAAGAATTGAATCTTGAAAAACAAAACTAAGCGAAAGAAAGTTTCACCAAAACGTTGAAAACATAAAACAAAAGTTTACGCTAATCCTAGATTTATTAGGCCGGTTGTTCTTGTTGCCCGCCACCCGTCACCTGTTACCTGTCACCCGCTACCCGTCATCTGTTACCAGTCCTTTGTAGAAAAGACCTTCCGCAGTTTGCCCAAGATCTGTGTTTGGCTCGGTGTTGTGGTTTTACTTTAGAGAGCAGGGCCCGGTTGTTCGAAAGCCGATTAACTTAATCCAGGATTAGCGTAAACGTTTGTTTCATGTTTTCAACTTTTTGGTGAACCTGAGTTTCTTTTGCTTATTTTTGTTATTTGTTATTAGCGTTAGTCGGCTTTTGAAAAACCGGGCCCAGGTATTAGAAGGCTTAGTAAAAGAAATAAGCACAAATGTTGCACTTAGTTGTCTGTTGTCTCTTTGTGATCTTTCTATGGTAATCTCGGGCGCCGGTCCACTATTTCGGATGTATAAAAAGCATGGACTCCAGAATAGAAAGGGAATAGATGGGGGTCAATGTTTTGTATATGTCCGTCTACAAGCGCTAATTAAAACCTTGAAAATTAAAATGTAAAATTCTCCAAAAGGGTTTTCTTGGAAATGCTTTATCTAGCTATTATCAAAATTGGATTGCAATCTAGCGAAACGTCTTTGAGTTGTAATGTTCAGTCAATGACATTGTTATGATCAAGGCAAAAATTAATGAAAATTAAAATTTGAATTGTTTCCGGGATTTTTCGAGGTTAGAATATCTCTTAAAACCGACGATTCGACCAGTTTTACTGGTCTTCTTCAGGTTGTTTAAAAATGTTATCAATATGGCGGGTCGTTTTTAGTCGTTCAGCTTAGCTTAGTGACCGCACATGACATATCGTGATCATTACACGACGTGTCAGTAAATGGTATCAAAATGCGCGGGAAATGCAGTCTGAGGCCTGTCCAGTACTTTTACTTTTGCGATAATTTACTGTCTACTAAGGTCTTTTTCACGATCAAAGAAGGGGAAATTAATGTTTAGGAAAACAGCACCTGAAGAAAAACCCTTACCAGACGAACGAACTTCGCCCTCCAACACCTTTCCCAGTAATTGGCCAATCAAAGGGACCTATACAAAACATGGAACACCGGTCCATGGACCACCTCTGTAGACCCAGTTCATGGAAAGCAATTTTAAAAAAAATTGTCACAATGTCGTTGCCAGGGCTTTCTCCATCGACAGTAAGGTGGGCAAGACTCGGCAGAAAAATGCCCTGAAAGAGAGGGTAGCATTAATTTTGTCGAAATTGTAAACGATGCTGCTGCTATTTTAAAACTCTTTATTCCCTACGATGTAGATTCTCTCAGAGTATAGTTAGAGTCAACTCTTATTCTAGTCCTATTAAAACTCAGACCATAACGCTTAATTTTCCAGAACCGCTTTGAATCCTGTCAATCTGCTCAGCTAATATGTTTGTCCCTCAGATTCTTAGCCCGTCCATAATCAATGTCGTTCACCATGCATTTCGCAAGATGCTCTTGGCTTACTTGCCAGGGGAAAAATGTCTTGACACAGATAACGATGAAGACGGGTACGTTACGATGATGAGACCTTTTGGTGAAGAGGTCCAAGACGCGTTTATCGTTCTCTCCTTGCTCCATCAAATCGTCCAAAACCATTAATCCTCTCGTCTTGCCAAACCACATATCTAAATAATTTGCCATAAGAAGCCCTTCATACAGTTTCAAATCTTGTTGACTAGAGCTTTCGACGCTTCTTGCCAAGCTCCATAACAGTAAAGTGGTTGTTAAGGGAGTGTGGTTAAATACGGTAAAACCCAGCGAGTAAAAACCTATTTTTTAAACACCAGTTTTAGCCAAGAATTTGTCATTTAGACCCCCTCTAAACAAGAACCTGTTAACCCTAATATTTGAAACAGTTTCTTATTTTCTAAAATCTAAAAAACTTGTGCACTTTGGCAAATAAGATCAATCGCGACTGGCTTTAGAGATCTCTACAAACGTTCTGTTCGTAGGATGAGCATTACTTTAGCGTAGAGTTGATGATGTCCTGCCATCTTTCGATTTTACTTATTACAGTCATTTTTATGCGAATTTTTTAACACTGTATTTAAATTTTATCGTTTAAACATTAGGGAAAACTGGCTGCTGCTTCGGGGAAGAAGGCCGAATACCGCTAAATTATGCTATCTGCAACGTGATTTTTTCTTCAGAAAATAAGAACCTATTTAAGAAACTAAATAAACCTAAATAACCTAAATTTCTGTTCTGTAAACCTTTTAAGGCTAAATTTTAAAATGGAAGATTCTTACATGCGGAGTTTTACTGTATTCCTGGGTTTACCTCGGTGTAAAAGCCTGTGAAACTTTTTCTTTGTTTTGTTAGCTCGTGGTAGGGTTAGGTTATTGTTTGATGTTTTTTTTTCTCTTTTGTTTTCCTTTGTGTTACGTGACCTACGTCATCTGTGAGTTTCACAGGTTTTTACACCGAGGATAAGCCGTATTCCTCAGAATCTTCTAACAGTTTGATTAAGAAAATAACACAAACAGCGATGATAAACATTGTATTCCAACGCATTTTTATAATACAATTGGAATACAATGTTTATCACCGCTGTTTGTGTTATTTTCTTAATCAAGCTACGATGGCCTAAGAACAAGACTTCTAACAGTTTTGTCACAAACATTTTTTTCCCACATCCCGACGGACCTAGGACCAAAGATAACCGAATGAAAAGGCTTGGTTACTAAGAATGGCATCGACCGTCAAAAATGGCATCGCTTGTTTACGAAAAGGAAATTAGCCTCGTCATTATCGTAATCACAAGGGGAGATGGGTTGGCAAGTTGTTGAAACACATACCCTACCTACCGATGTATCCCAAGATACGGGGTAGGGCTACCAGAGGTTCACGGTTCCACGTCAAATTCGGCTTGAGCTTGTTTTTCTTGTTTGCTTCGAGAAATCTTCTCCACTAATTTGGGTTTTCCCAGTCATCGCAAAGCCAATATTTTATTTGCTTGAAATGAAAGTTAGAAATTTCATCGCATTTAGATAAGTAGCATAATTAAGCAATTGAACAACTCTTAGTTGGCTTGACTGATCTGAGCCCATTTGGTTGAGCAGTGCACGCGCAGCGCATTCGCACGCAGGTCATGGGTTCGAGCCTGGATTTTTCAGGTTTTGCTGCTTGTAGCTGTTTTTAAAGAGCAGATGTCTGTAAATATCGAGCAAACGGCGGCCACGGTCAAAAATTAAAATTCGCTCATATCTTGTTCATAGTAAGGTATTAGCAAGTAACTAAATGTGGTGTAGATTGTTTTTGAAAAGACCGCCTCGATTAGGAGAAAATCGACAAAATCAGTTTTCGAGGTCGGCGACTTGAAAACAACCAAATTTTGAGGCAAAATGAGGCGTTCTCAAAACTTTGCTCGCACGCCAAAAGGAAGCAAGTGCGGTAAAATATTCACCGATAAATCAATTTGTTAAGGGTTTTACTTCTAGTTTGGTGGTGATTTCTTAGCTTAGCGATAATCTGGAAGATAAACAATTTTAATTTAGTAAGGGATTCTTTTTCAACTGACCGTGTTTTAAATTTAGGTTGAAAGTTGCGTTTTAAATTTTAGGCATGTGCTACACCTTGGTTTTACCTGAAACTCAAGCTATAAGCTATTTAAACATTGTGCTAAAACATATGTAAAAACTGGCTTGGGTAATTTAATTGGTACTTCAAACGAACCTTGTGAAGTTGAATAAATTTCGCCTGAAATATGAGACTTTTTCATGACCGTCGGTTTGTTGTTGCTTGACAAGTCACAAAAGCTTGACGCCCTTCAAAAGAATCTTTACTCGCAATTGCACTTGTTCAAAGCGTTGTATTAGAATATTTATTACCCCAGAGTGTTCTTCTTTTCTGAGTAACTTTAAGCCACTTTTTATACCTCATTTGATGTTATTCTCAACTGATCACTCTGTGCCGGATCGGCTGGCAACCCACGAACTCGGGAAAACAAGAGAATTATTTCAAAACCTCTGACTGAACTCAGCATATCTTTCTTTATCCTACCTTAATACTCCTTGCACTTGAAAAATCCTAGGCCTTAAAACAGCTGAAATTTTGATAGACCCCTCTTAATAACTGCTAGGCAGGTGTCCTCTTTATGCTTTACCCCTTTCAGTGTTGCGTGACAGATCAAAATCATTCGCACCTGGAGGGGGTAGGGAAACCGGTCAGTGTAAAACGTTGACTGCGGACTGCAGACTGCAGACTGCGGACCAAGGGTAAAATGTAGACTGAGTGTAGAATTCAGACTGCAGACTGAGAGTAAAACGCAGGCTGGGTGCAAAATGCAGAATAAAGACTGTAGGCTTTTAAACATTTGTACTCCTTGTTCTCCAAATCGGTGAAATAGCTAGCCGGTATCAGTTACACAGTTCGCTTCCTAGTCGAAGTGCATTGCCCATTCGCCAGAGGTTTCAATGAACATCCAAACAGCTTAAGTCTGCGTACCTTGATTTGCAATACTTTCATAGCAGGTCATCCAAATTTCCTGCAGAACATCTTTCTTTGTTGTTGGAATGATTTACTCCCTTTTTAATCGCCATATTTCTTCCTGCACAGTATTTTGGGTCAGCAGCTTTCATTTAAGCGTAAACATCGTGGTGTTGTACCAGTTCACGGCCCCTGGTCACGTATATCGAAAACTTCGCATCTAAAGTTGAAGCGTGAAGTCTCTCGGACGAAAAAAAGGTTCAAGATTGCGATTATGTTTTCGGGTCGTCGACGACGTTCCAGAGAAGAAAGGAATGGATTTGTGAAAGCAGATGTCGTCAAGTAAGTGTTCGTTTACATGTATTTGCGAGATTTTTTTTCCCTTAAACCCTTCCACGACTACAGTTTAAGCTCGGTCTGCATTTTACCCCAACCTGCGTTTTACTCTTAGTCTGCAGTCTGCATTTTACACACAGTCTGCATTTTACCCCTGGTCCGCAGTCTGCAGTCCGCAGTCCGCAGTCTGCGTTTTACACTGACTGGTAGGGAAACAGATGCGCGAAAACGAAGCCAAAACTTGTAATATTTCTTAAAATAAGACTGTTTGTCAATCGTCAAAGATCTTGCTATTGTAAGTTCAGTGTTCTAGATTGCAAAGTCTTCGATATCACAGTACCATTAAAGACAAAAATAAACTGTCCACAACAAAAAACACTTTGAATGAGTCGGGTTTTCACTGCTCACAACTGGGTCATTGCTCGCTGAATGTATGACCACTATACCAAGTGAAGTTCGTGCTTCTTTCTTCATATGCAAGCCTTCCAGGTTTCCCCCGCAAATGCTGTTACAATGCCTTTTTAACCAAAACCGATCTTAATTATTTCTGACAAGTGCAGTTTTTTCCAAAGGCGATCAGCTTGTCAATGTAATGGGCTTTTCTCTTTACTTTGATGTCCGTTATTGGTATATCAAAGTGCTCACAGATATCCTTAAGCATTTGAATTGCAAAGATTGATAGCTTTGAATTTGCAATTAGTTCGCAGATGTTATACCTGTCATAGCATATTGGATGAGTAAGGGCAACCTCTTGAAGAACTTCACTTCTCAACTCGTCAAAGGCTTTCTCATTTTCAACGTTCTCGTTTTCTTCAAAGTCGCTTTCCGTCATTTCGTCATCTTCAAGTTTGCGCTTTGAGGACAGTCTTGAAAAGAAACTTGAAACTTGCTGACTGGTCAGAAATTCAGAACTGCTAAAAAGGCGGTTTCCATTACTGTCTCTAGCAGTCATCATTGACTTGGATACCGAGGCTGCATCTGCTTTCTGGCCGGTTGACTCGCCAATACGAAATTTACTGGATAAGTAGTCTCTCTGCTTCTCTGTGAATCGTGTCCGCTTTACGTGACTAGACTTAAGGGCCCAACCCATTGGTAAAAAAGGCTGATTCGAGAGGTTAAGCTGCTTTCTCACTTGTTCAATCTGTGGTACACTACCAGACTGACCTTGTAGCCTCTCTGCGTAACCAAGCGCTGCTCTGTCAAGGAGTGTTTCATGCTCCAAAGCACATTCGTGTTTTCCGAGGTCCAGATGGTGCTGTAAAGAAGAAAATCTTTGATAAACTTTCATGCATCCTTCCTCGGGACAGGAAAATAGATGAACAGCGGGTAACGTCTCAGTCACAGTCTCTTCTTCGGTATCTGAGCATTGCTGGGAATTATCTGAGCAAGGTTGACGCCTGGATTTAACTTTAATAAAGTGTGCATTCGGCATTGTTGTGGCTGTATCCTCATCACATTTCACGAGATCTGGAATCTGCACCAACTGTGGAATACCGAGGTCCTTGAGGCGTATGCACTTACCAGGCCCTATTCCATACGCTCTCCAGACGGTCAGGCTTCCGTTGTTGTATACAATGTTGGAAATCAAACTCACTCCTGCAATCTTTACATTCAAGGACGGTGCTGGGTCTTGCGCTGGGATGCATGAAACGTCAACTCCAGGAACACCTCCCGATGACTGGATAGCGTCTACCATTTCCTTGGCAGTCTCGATGTTAGACCCTTGACTAAGGTGGATTTTCATGTGTGACTTAATTGAAGCCGCCTTCCTATCACGCGGGCCTTTACCGCTCTGTGCGTCTGCAAAGTCCAAGCGTTTCACAGTCACTCCACTAGCGCAGCCTGTAAAGCTGGCCCCCACTATCGTAGCCCCGCAGTGGTAACAGCCGGCATTGTCCTGTCTGTAAAAGACAGTTTTCAGATGAGGCAGCTGCGACTTTAACTTTCCAATAACATCCTTCATAATGGAAAGCACCGCACAGCTGTCTTGGTTGCAGGTCTGGTAAACATGCACAAATGTCATCATCTCCAATTCGTGGTTTTCCGCTCGTCGAGTAGCTACAGTAATGTGCCAAGACATACCCCGCTTCGCAAACCAATCACTTTGGCTTTCTCTAAACTTTCTTGGCAAGAACTTCATGGCCCAGTCCTGAAGCAGGAGTACGGAATTTTCATCGAGAGCATCAATCACCTCTATTCGGGCTTCATCCTGATTCACACAGCGAAGTAGGTGAGCTTTCCAATCCCAGATGTTTTGCTTAGCTTGCCGTTCAATGAAGTTCACCTCTTCTACCACGTCACTAGAGACGTTGCTATCAGACATCTTTTCGATTGCGTCATGTATTTCAGCAAGAACTGAAGAAAGTAGGTAACAGCGATCACAGGTTTCTAGATGATCGTGTGGGCAAATGATCTGATAATCCTTGTCCCTAGGGTCGCTTAGTGCATAAGCTCTGCAATGATCTGGAATGTTGGATTGCTTAGAAACATGCACCTGTGAAGACATTAATAAACAAAATTACTCAGACCCTAGATCAAATGTTACGGTTAAGGCGACTCGCTGGTTTTGCACTGGACATCTCTCACTTGGCATAACAAGACACCCGCTATGAAAGAGAGCTTACAGTAGCAATAAAATGAATTCGATCAAAGAGAAAAGAAATCCATTTAAGTTTTTCCAAGGTTTTCATCCACCTTCCACGTTCTTGCCATTTTGAAGCTCGCCCCAGTCCTCGCTTAAAGACGGAAGGAATCCAGGTGATGAGCCCTTTCGAAGCTCTACCTCAAAAACGAGCAAAGTGGCCCTTACCGGTCTTTCCAACGGCATTTTTCGTTAGCCGTATGTTGAACAAAGTAAAATTCTGTGCACTATCGCCAGCTTTATTGAAAAGAAGCGTGCTTACTTGTTGACTTTTGTCATGCGCACAGTTCATTTGCCTAAATATTCATATTCGTCAGCATGTTACAGTTAAAATGAGCACGGTAACTTCCACTCCACAAATCCATGCATGTTATGTTCAGTTCTTTTTTTAATACTAGGGAATCACCTTAACCGTTTCTGCGCAATTGAAGTATTAACATTAAGCAAAAATGCAACTCGACTTTTTTTAACCAAACGATCACCTCAACTGGTTCTGCGCACCGTTTTATTTCACTAGGCTATTTTTACATTTCTCCTAAATTGAAACTGCGTAGGAACGACAAATCGCATTAAGCGAAAGTGAAAGTCTGCACGAGCGAGCTTTTTCAACTAGCGCCAATTAAGCACATAAAAACATTGCTGCTTGAATCATCACCAAAATCCTCTCCTGCTCGTTCCCCAGAGAATCTTGGGAACGTGACTCAAAGACATTTTTGGTATCTTTGACTGGCACAATCGCTAGCTTCAGCTTGTTAATTGTAAAGTCTAGTGTTATTGCGATTTTTCTTATATACACAGACTAAAATTATTTTGAAGTTTACCTTAAAGTCGCCCTTTAGATAACGCTTTGCGGACTTAAGCCGCTCCTTTTGTTTCCTTGCCCAAGTCATTCCCATAAATGAATCGCCCAATCTAGTTACTACGTCATGGAGATCGTCGAAGGCTTGACTACCAGCACAACTTATATAATCTAGACCCTGTAGAGACTTCCTCACAGAGGCAGAACAGACATTGAGAATTCTCAAGAGTGTACTTCGGCTCAGTGTTGTGAAGCCACTTTCACTTGAATAAGCCAAGTACTGCTTGACAATGGACTCTGGCACCATCATACGAATAACATTAGGCACTGTGATGACTTCCTTTGTTGACAGTTTTATTGATTTCTGCCCGAAGGGAAGATCCTGAATGACATGGGTGCTCGTTATAAAGTCCAAGAAATGATCAAGTTGAGTTTGGGATACCGCCATTCGTGTCTGGGATGACTGCAGTGATAGTGCTACACCTCTACCCTCGACCAGGATATGCTTCCTTGCTTCACTGAATTGATACCTCGTCAGATTGGGAATCCATTTCTTAAGTGTCTTGAATGAAACCTTGTCTGCCATTATAGACAATATTTGTCTCCTGGTTTGCCAGTTACTCGCATTCCTGTAGTACTCAGCCAACGCCTCCATAAGCACTTCATCTACAGGCTCACGCTCGTTACCACTAGGGTTTTCATCGGAAGATTTGGTGATTTCCAAAGCTGTCCACTCTGATTTGGTGCTACTTCTTCTAGTACAGCATCAACTGCTTGATTTGCTTTGCGTAAGTGACGACGCCTCGTTCGTTCACTAGCCTCCTCCCATTGCGTCGTCAAAGGAAATCGCACCAGACTTATGTCTCGGGTTTCTAGAAAGGTGTTTAGCATTTCAAGTGGTTTACACTCCCGTTTGTCATGTTCACTTGCCTCGTTTGGCGAGTAGATACTTGTTGCTGGAGTCTGTAGTCCAAGGTAGGGTAAGGACGATGGTGTGCTTTCTGCCACTTGACCTACTGTGTCACTTGTTTGATCCTGCAGACGAATTGATGGATTGATTGATTAGACTGTTGACCCACATTATAAAAAGACATGTTAGTCTTGTAGATTAAGTACAGATAATAATATGAATCAAGTGATCAATCAACCAAGTAAGCAGAATGCATTAATTCAATCCTCTTTTCATATTAATGAAAGATACAATTCGCTCTGCATATCATATACTTTATATACGCACTTGGCATGTAAAAATTGGAGGTATCATAAAGTGATAAGTCTTCGAGAGTCAGAGTTGTTTTGATTATAATACAGATTAGCTTGTGTTGAAATTATAAAATGAGAGGGAGAGGTAGGGGCACCCTGCTAACAGAGCCTCCTTTTGCCTTCTTGATCGAGAAGGAGACAAGGAAGGCCTGCCTAAACCCCGTCAAACCTTTGAAGTCACCACAGCCCAAACTTCTGGACTAATCAGTCTTGTTTTCTCTTGTAAGCTTTTTTTTTTTCGAGTGCGAGCACCTGTTTTTTGATAAACCGATCGTCATAACTGAGCCCGCTGTTGCAAGCGCACGGCTTTTAGGCCTGGATTCGAAACCAAATCCTAGCAACATTTCGCGCATGCTCAACAAAGATCTTACTTGATTCTTGCAGAGTCTTTCTTGAGTACTGCTGGTAGGATGAGGAAGAGGTTGAAAGTGCCGCTATTTGCTTACGCAATCGACAATAGTTTCCATGTATTCTGTAAACGCAAAAACCTTGTTTCCATCAGGGTCCATCTTTGAGAGGGATTGGGAACGAGGCTGCTCAACCCCTTTCCTAGGAAAAAGTGACTTAGAGACAGTTACTAGTAAGCCTGTGTGCCAAATGCATAAAGGGGTGGAAGGGAAGAGAGATACTTAACAACCCTCGCTTCCTTTTTTCCCTGACTTCAACACAACTTTCGACGTCTCTCATGTATCTAAATTGTTCCGTCTGCGTGACAATAATTTGTAGGTCAAGAAAGATTATCCTACCAAAGACATCTCCGCCATTTGAAATGTTACTTCGCAATCGTCAAACGCAACTTCTGCAGTTTCTGTGTCAGGTTTCCAGTTCCCAGCCAACATTTTTCTGCAGTTAGGGCATACCCCTAAGAGATTACAAGTATCAGTAAGCACGCTATTTTAATTAGGATTGCACATTCAAGTAAAAAAAAAAAAAACGATCTCTTGAACATTATTTTTTTGACATTGCCCGAAGTTTAAAACCGAACAGGTGTATTGACGCCTTTTTTAAAAAAAATCAGTGAAAATGAATTCTGCAGATAAAATGAAATTAATTTGATTTATTTCAGCTAAATTATTTTCCTTTGTAAAGACGTTTTTTTTTTTAAGTAACTATTTTTGAAGAAGTACATTAGCGTTAGTTCCTTTATTTTTTAGAGTTACAAAAGGGATACAAACCTGACCCAATAGGAAGAAATATCCCACTCTGTTGTAGCACTGTTTGTGAACCTGCTTTGCTTAGACCTCTATCCGCTTTTGGCTTTTTGCTCACGTCCTTACAATGACCTGATAATATTGATGGTATTCTGCATTTGTCCGGAACTCGGCGTGTCCATCCAGTACCCAGAGATGCTGGATGAGCTGGACATATGGTCATTTGGTCAATATTTCGTGGAGAGGAAAAGATGGATGCCCTCGCCAGAATAAGCTCAATTTCATCAACTATGCCATGAAACGCAAACATTGCTTTATGCCCGTTAATATCTCGCTGACAACTAAGTAGAGGAATGCATCCCGTTGCTTTGTTTCTGTCTTTCCTATCATGACCACAGTGGCCTCCCACAATCGATACAAACGAACAATCACTTTCCATGATAGTTTTTCGACGGATTGCAACTAACTGGTTATAAATTCTCTTAACTTTCATATTTAAACAGGTGTCAAAAACTGAT
Source organism: Montipora foliosa (assembly GCF_036669935.1). Taxonomy (NCBI): domain Eukaryota; kingdom Metazoa; phylum Cnidaria; class Anthozoa; order Scleractinia; family Acroporidae; genus Montipora; species Montipora foliosa. Next base: position 15,998,912 of record NC_090881.1, read on the forward strand.
GACATCGTAAAATTAAATCAAGTACGGTAAACAGCTAGCGGATGACTTTTCGAAACCGTTCAGTTGTAATGAAAAAAAATATTACAAACATTTAATAAATTTACATACAATTTTGTCTCTTTTGTTCCTTAACAGTCTATTAATCCTATCATCCAGATTGAATTATTTTTCCATCTGACGCAATGTTATAACCACTGGTCCCTTATCTGTTTATCTCCTCCTTAATTAGTTTGGGAAGTCTGTGTTTATCCTTCAGGTGCCAATGTCACACAACTCTTTTGATCCGGCAGGTTAGTTTTGCAGGTTGCAGGTTGCAGGTTGCAGGTTGAAATTTACTGTGACTGTTACATGAATAGCTAACCTTAGGCCTAATTAGGCCTAAAAACGTTTCTTTAGGCCTCCTTAGGCCTAAAAACGTTTCTTTAGGCCTAATTAGGCCTAAGGTTAGCTATTCATGTAACAGTCACAGTAAATTTCAACCTGCAACCTGCAACCTGCAAAACTAACCTGCCGCTTTTGATCACGTTTTAAGACCAAAGGTATATCGGCAGCCCGAAAGTTCGCTATCAAAATTGAAGTTTTTGTGAGACCTAAAATATTTCAGTGGCAATGGATGTGAGATTTCGATCGACTGAAAAGAAAGGACTGCAATACTGTGAATGTAATAGTTCTGTCTGGGGTTACTTTCAAGCAACAGGATTCTCGACTTGGGGACTGACAATCGGCAGAAAACAAGATGTAAGTTAACCAGAACGGGAAAAACATCGAGGTAAAAAAATGTTCAGTACAGATTTCTTAAATACAAGTGGAATTGTGAGTTAACTTTCTAGTGGAGGCGTAAAGCTTTCGTGACTTGTCGCGCGCAATAACAAAGCGACGATCCCGCGATCCTTGCAAAGTCTCATATTTCCAGCGAAATTAATTCAACTTTAGAAGGTTCGTGTGAAGTACAAATAAAATTACCCCAAGCCAGTTCCTACATATGTTTTAGCACAATGTTTAAATAGCTTATAGCTTGAGTTTCAGGTAAAACCAAGGTGTAGCACATGCCTATAATTTAAAACGCAACTTACAGCCTAAATTTAAAACACGGTCAGTTGAAAAAGAACCCTAACTAAATTAAAATTGTTTATCTTCCAGATTATCGCTAAGATAAGAAATCACCACCAAACTAGCAGTAAAACCCTGTACAAATTGATTTAGTAGTGAATATTTTACCGCGCTTGCTTCCTTTTGGCTTGCGAGCGAACTTTTGACAAGGCCTCATTTTGCCTCAATTTTTGATTGTTTTCAAGTCACCGACCTCGAAAACTGATTTTGTCGATTTTCTCCTAATCGAAGCGCTCCTTTCAAAAACAAACTACACCACGTTTAGTTACTTGCTAACACCTTACTATGGACAAGATATGAGCGAAAACGATTTTTTGACTGTGGCCGCGAAATTTCGATTTTGCTCGATTTTTACAGACAGTTGCTCTTAAGTTGCTTATCTAATTGCGATGATGTTTCCAACTTTCATTTCATGTCCATTCCGCAGTTCAAATACACGAAATTTCGTATATTCTAAAATAATTTGATTTGCTCAAGAGAACATGAGGTAACAGACCGAATCCTTCTGCCCCATGATAATTGCACTGTACTTTCAACTTATTTTTAAATTTCGCGCCACGCGTGGAGGTTTTTTTTAACCTCGGCCCCGTGTACTCGCGGTGGCCTCGGTCGTCACTTATTTCTATCCCTCAAACTGACATTTCCCTTTTTATTCAACTTACACGACGTACAATCTACTTTAGACTTCCAATCTACTTCAACGAAACAAACATTTTAAACAAGCTGAGAAGATTCACAATAGGCCAGGCAAAGAGTTGAACCCTGGTCGATGGCTTCACCTTGCAGTTTCCGATATCCACTAGACTAACGAGACAAGCTCCCCGAGGATTGAGTTTTTTAAAGTAATGAAATACTAGTACCCTGCAAAACAATTGAAAGTTAACCGTTTTCAACAGGGTTTCTAGACCTAGGTATTGTAGATCAGCGCTGCTTAGCTTAGAAACGCTATTTCTTGTTGAACTTTAGCTTCAATTCTGTCTGTTTTCGTTTTTTTTACAGCGGTAAGCTTGTCCTATTAAGATGGGATATTGGGTCGTGTAATTATTACGAAATGTCCAATGTCAGTTTGAGGGATGGCCATAAGTGTTGACCGGTGGCCTCATGCAGTCCCTATTGCCTCTAGACGGACCATTCAGGATGCATTCCTCAGATAACTAGCCCTGTGACCCTGAGCTAAAATTAGATTTGAAAAATTATCATTGGTAGAGCGCAATGTAGGAGAGATTCGCTCCGTTACCATAAATTCTCCTCCACTTGATACCAATGGACTTGTTAGAAAGTTCCAAAATACTACATTCCAAATTTAGACGATAATAAAGCGAATTTCATCGATAACAGACGCAGCAAACAAACCTGAAGATGTCGTTGCCCTTTGCAAACTACGAAACAACTTCTCTCCACACTACTTGAGAGAGCTAGCGAACAATTTGGATCTTGCAGTCATCGTGAAAGTTCCTCAAATAAACCGTGTTTCATCTCGTTTCTTAAAGATTGAACGTGATGCTAATTTGTGACTGCAAATTTAATGTTATTACCTTCTTTGTAGTACTTTTTAGTGTAAAGTCGCATCACATTTTCGTTCATGCAATTCGATGTCCTTCATTCACAAATTCACTATCACCTACAGCCAGACTAGCAAACACATATAAAAGTGTTGTCCTACCCACTCTGAGTTCGAACAAACCAAATCCTAGAATAACCTTCGACAACTCATTAATTTACGTACTCATTTCAAATTCAGAAATATTTATCCTTTTTTAAGATAATATATAGCGCGCTTAACATTTTAGTTAAAATCCATCATTAAAAAAAAAACGTTACGAAACTCCTTATGAATTGCGATTGTCTTGGTCCTAAAACCAATCATGCTTTCATCATTAGGCTAACGAACGAAAGGAGAAAGGCAAACAAGCTTAGGTCTCCGGACACATAATCATATAATATCCACTTAACGCATCACACCCTTCACGGTCATCACGCCCCTGAATTACCTAAAAAATGTCGCCTTGCCCTCCCCCCACTCCATGACTTCTTCAAGTGTTATTCCCATTTTAATCACATAGCCCTTTCCTACCCCATCTCCAATTTCCCTCCCCTCAACGAGTCCCCATAGATTTTCTTAGTACAATTACATAGGTGATAGTGCTACGCTGATTAGTTGCACTTGAGGTAATTTCTTACGCGATAGTCACCAAAACGGTTTTTTCAAAATGGCCGTAAGCCGTTTTGTCGAGGTGACAGACGAAGAAATTAATTGTTTTTAGAGAAAAATGCATGTTTTTCAAGCAATCACCTTCGTAATTATACTAAAACAATTTTTCACCTCTCCTTCAGCGAGTAATTATTAAATAATCATCATGACAACTTTGTAATTTACTCTAAAAATTGTCCTTATCGGATAAATATAGTTCATGAGGTCATGTAATTCTCTTGCGATTCCGTTTTTGCTCTGCAGCACCTGTTGTTAGAAACCTATTATTTTCATGAGGTCATTATCTTATCCCTCTCCATAGTTAAATTTAGGGCCCGTTCGATTGACCCTATTCCGGAATAAGAATACGCAGAGTGATGATTTAAAACACAATGAGTGTGGCGTTTTGCAGCAACAACGATAATAAAGCTATGTTTAAAATAGCATTTTAGAGGATGTTTGACAATATTAATACGAATCTCCGCAAAAACGAAGGATTTCTATCTTCTATTCCATGTATTCCTATTCCTCAATACGGTCAATCGAACGCACCTTTAGATTGCATGTCCATAAGGCACTCGCAATTCGCTCCAATTTGGACCTATTTACAAAAATTGTCTTGATGTACCCTTTCTCGGACCGTTCCATGACTTTAACATCATGACCAGACTACATTACTACACAAAATCAATTCAATTTCAATATTCATGCACTTGTCCTCAGTTTTCCAGGCCACCTCCGACGCAGCCAATTACTACCAAAGGGCCTTAAGTACCCGTGAACATCTATCATTGCGGATAACGTATTAACCATCGCCTCATCTTCGAAACAAACGAAAACTTTGCCTCAATTCGTTATGTGCTATGTAATCCATTTCGAACATTTTGATCTTGCAGAACACAATCACGACGTATAGAACTCGGACTGTAAGGACATTTCTCATCTCATAAAAGTAATGATCATATTCGATGTGTCCGAAATGTCAAAGTTTTCTGTTAAAGAACTCGTACAATTGAATAAAACAAGTACTTTCCATTCTGATAATCAGTCCTATTTATTTTCAACTTTAATTTAGCCGCTTTCACGCATCTATAAACCAGCTTGGCCAACTGAAATGCCACTAATTGTCATGGAAACCGTAAGTACTCTTTTTGGTCTCAACTGTACAAACCTTAAATTAATATCTCGTTAATACTTACACTGAACTTCCTTTCTTTTTTTTTTTTTTTTGATCCGTAGCTGGAGGCTTATTACTTGAAATTCCAATTCTACGTCTTTATTGGGGACTTCTAACATACAGCCGTAAGTCCTTCTGTAACATTCCTCATCCGGAAAAGACGCTGAAAGGGTACCTTTTACTAAATCCATTTTTTAACAGCTTCTTTTTGATTTCGGTGTCCTTCGTTATAAAAATAATAATAAAGTGTTAAGCCGATTTAAAACAATCAACAATTATCACATAATTTTAACGAAATTTAAAAAAAATGTTTCATAATAAAAAGTACTTTATTGTGTAACGTTGTCATACCTGTTATTTTCAACTTTTAGCCATATTCACTTTAAAACCAGTACATACACAACTAAAACGCTCATATTGCCAAAGAAACTGTAAGTACTCTTCAACTTTATTAGCCCTTAATAAAGTCCTGTATGATATTCGTGCTAAACTCTCTTCCTTTTATCGGTAGCTAGGCGCACATTGCAAGAAATTCAAATCCAATACCGTCATTGGAGACTGCCAACATCGACCTGTGAGTGCTTTTGACATCATTCATCTGCAAAATGTTTAATTTGAATCCTTTTATTCGATTCATTATCAGGTACATCTTGTTCCCGGAAGACAGCCAACGCCCTTCTCCAGTTATCACATCCGCTGGATACATACAAACAATGCGTTCTTCTTTTCACAGCCTTTTCGTTCAGCCATTTTCCACTCAAGACACTCCACTATATGTTTGCAATTGTACCAATTAAGAGAATCCCCACCATAACGAGGCGCTTTCATATGCACCTCATCCCAAACCATAACATGACTTAACCGCATTTTCCTGTGCTTTCAAAAACTGCTCGTTTCCTTCACCTGTAACTACAGATGCACCATCGGCTCAGAACATCCTTATTAAGGATCCCTTTTATACTGCTCAGGGACAACAATTAAATGAAAGCATGAACCGCCCATTTTCCGGAATTTTACTCCATAATTTCAACATTACAAAAATTTGAAAAATTCCCCTCGTCTTTCTCTTTTTTTTTTTTTTTTTTTTTTTTGGTCCTCTATTCCTCATACCATGCACTAACGATACATTTAAAAACATAAAAAATAGCAATAAACCATATCTATGTAAAAAAGTGAACTGAATAACATTATCCAAATCCTCCTATCTTCACTGGCTTTTTCTCTCGTCTATTACATTGATATTCTTTTCAAAAGATCTCTGTCCCAACCACAGTTATTAATTACATTCCGTTCTTGGCCCATTCTTTTTTTAAACCACTGATAACAATACTTGTATCCGCATTCGAAACCCAGCTCCTTAAAATACAGATACAAATGACATCAACCAACCCCGTTCTAGAACATCAGAGACACCACACCCAAGATGCTAAATCACTAATAAACTTGTTTTTCTTATATTAGCATAATTTACAGCTTCCAAGAAAGTTGCAACAAAACAAGACGTTTCAGTTAAAGATCTCCAAGCGTATGTCGTTAACAACTTTTACCTTCTTTTAAAGTACTCGCATAATTCCATAATTAATAGTACTTTATCATGTTTTTATAATGTAAGCCTTGTCTATTTTCATCTTTTTAGCCGCATTCACTCTAAAACCAATCTACGTTTCAAACGTAAGTAATTGCCATAGAAACCATAAGTACATTTTTCGTTTTCACTAGCCTTTAATTAATCTATATAATTTTCACACTGAGGCTTTTGACATGTGGGCGTATAGAAAAATGATAAACGTAATCATGGACAGAACATAAAACCAATGAAGAAGTTTATACATAACAAATACAACAAGTTCATTGTTATCAACGATAGAAAATACCAGTATTTTGGACAAGTAATAAGAGCAAAGTCGATCCAAAAATTGTTACTGGAAGACAAAATTGAAGGGAAGAGAGGACAGGGGAGACCAAGAATTACCTGGATGAAAAACATCATAAAATGTTTGGGACACACCTGGATGGATGTCGAAGGAAAGAGCGGAAAATCGGAACTGCTGGAGATGGCACTTGATGATGAGTTTTCACACTAAACTTGCTTCTTCTTACTGGTAGTTTTAGCAGTAAAATCTTAACGCCATCATTAGGGAATACCAACATTAAATTGTAAAGTACTTTCTTGACACCCTTCATTCGGATGTAAACTATCAAATCTCGCGCTACCGTTTTCCAACTAATCAAGCCTTCCTACGCTTTAAAGGAACACTAGTCGTCTTAGCTAAAGCACTGCAACACCCGTCTCCTGAGAACATCTTCATCACATATCCCCTCAACACTGCTCAGGGAACTTTAAAAACGATGAAAGAGATCGACGGTAAAACTAGCACAAATTGGTATTCGTTGCTACCCAACAGCACAACAATTCATCGATTTTCAAATTTTCAAACGCTTATAACTGTACTCTATTTCCCAAAAATTTGCAAGATCTTTCTCTCTTCCACACGTCATCCATTCATGATAATATTTAAAAAGAAATAATTAAAAACTATAAAAAATTAAACTATTTAAACTGATTAAAGCGACATCGTTACATCCTTTCATTTACACCGCATATTTCAGTCTTCAGTGCTAATACATTTTCACATTTTGACACTCTCTTCCCCCCCCCCTCCCCACCCCTTTTGATTTTACCTTAGTTTCAGATCATGATATCTAGTATTAAAAAAAATATATAGAAAATTCAAAATTGAACTGGTTTTAAAAATTTTAAAACTAGAAAAGAAAATTGAACCATACATTTACATTAGTAAAGAACGGAGAGAATACAGAGGATCAGAAACTGCAAATCTTCTGTAGCAAGAACCGTTTAATTGGCAAGACCTGTTCTTGTTTATTTTTATCATCTCTTTCTGTGACAGGATGTTTTTCAACATGTCTTTCATGATTGAGCTGCCCATCTTATTTTTACTGATGCTGGGCACCAAACTGAGAAAATGTGTGGATCCCACAAAGGCTGTGCAGGTTTGTACACACCAGTCAAAGGATGTCATTTCTTTGAAGCGTCTACTGTACATGTTTTCTGTATCGATCCAGAGCAGTTGACGGGAATATTTATCTCTCGAAAGGTGAGCACAGTTAGCTTCCAGCTTATTTTATTTTAACCAAAACCTAAATTCTCTCCTTACAGGAAATTCAATTCCTATGCCGTTATTGAACAACTGCTAACATCGAAGTGTAAGTACTTGTTATGAGACGTTAAATATGTCCGATTATTCCATCCATTTTCCTGGTGGGTCTTTGGTTAACCAGTTGCCACATCCTCTAGCATCGTCTACACAGTGAGTGCTTCTCTTCATACCCTTCACTTACAGCAATTTTCCATTTTGCTCTCGTAAGTATAATATTACAATCGTTGCAATTAAAGAATCGGGCTATTAGAAGATCTTGCATATACCGGCTTTTACACTTTACCAAACTTTCTTACGATTTGAAAATGTAGTTATTTCCTTAGCCTAAAGCTACATATTACCAGCCACTCAAAACACCACGATCAGGAACCAGGAAAAACCTATCGCAATTTAGTGATCTCTTATCTAGCCAACAGCATAGTACACCATTGATTTTCTGAAGTGTCACATAATAATGTTATTTTATTTTTCAATACATTTGCAGAATCCTTTTCATCTTTTTCTCTCATTTTGTTCCCCTTTTTTTCTTTCCCGCACGACATCCACTAGCGATAAATTTGTACAACAATTAATAATTATAAAAATAAACGATAAACTATTAAACCGATTTAAGAGTTAACGACGACTCGAAGAGCCAACAGCATCATCACTCAGTCCGTATGGCTAGTTTTCTTCGATTCAGGACTTTGTAGCGTGCGCTGTGGAGATGAATATGGCTTGGAGTTTAACTGGAATGGAGCGCTTAACCCTGTACTATGATTCTGTGGAGGAACTGGGGCAGCTGGCATGCTTTCACTGGTTTTATTTTGCTTCGAGGGGGGGTCAGTCCCAAATCGAGTGTGTAGCCTTTCCTCTTTCTTGGTAGGGGAAAACCAAAAAGCGATAACTCGCTTAAAAAGCTTCGGATCGACCTGAGAAGCGAGATGATAATAGAAAAGACAACAAAACATTGACGTGAGTCATTTTTATTGCAAAAATATCAAATTTAGGCTAAAATGCCGATTACCGTTTTTCTCCATACAACTTTCATAAATTCAAACCGTTGTAACACAACACCTCCATATGCTGCAAGGCAAGAGTCACGTTTCGCGTAATTAAACTCGGTCGTTATGTAATAGTAGATGTCGACGGCATCTCTGCCGACGGCAAACGTCACGTTTCACTCGCTGAACGTTCGCTTAAGAATTAAAAGAGTAATAACTACTCGCATCGTGAGCTTGGGCTACCTGCGGTGTAATATCCTTAAACTAGTGTCAAAAAATTCAAAACTTGAAACGTTGAAAAGAAATGGCTTTATTTTCGGTATGAACTAGTGCGGGGAAAATAAAACAAAGGTGATCCGAAAAAAATGACTCCAGGCTGATACTAAAAGACCACTATTTTGGATTTAAATACCTCAGGGCGTCATGCTGCTTGTCTCAGCGAGTCAGTAATGAAACTATCAAAAGAAACTAGTCCTGATGATTATAGGTAATTTATATTTTATGGTGCCCTTTTAAAGAAAACTAACAAAAAACGAAAAGACAGCTGAAAATAAAGTTTTTAAAATGAAAAAATGCCTTATTTGGGTGTATTAAAACTACCACCCGACACCTGCTTCTGTTTTTCACGGCCATTAGGATCTTTAAACTGATTTTGACTTAAGCCCCATTTACACGAGCAATTTTTCCTTGACAAGTGGACTTGTCAAGGAAAACTTGCCGACTGTACACATTAGCAAGTTTTCCTTGACAAGTTTTCCTTGACAAGTTTTCCTTGGTAGTGTAAATGAATAATATGACAAGTTTTCCTTGTCACATTTTCCTTGTTGTCCATCTACACGAGCAAATTTCAGACTTGACAATTTTTCCTTGTCAAGGAAAATCTAGCGCGCCAGATTTTCCTTGACAAGGAAAATTTGTCCACTATTCCCCATCTACACGAGCAATTTTTCCTTGTCAAGGAAAACTTGTCAAGGAAAAATTGCTCGTGTAAATGGGGCTTTAAAGTAGTGCGATCCGAAATCTTATCTGAACGGCTTAACTGACTTAATAATTTATCTCTTTTTCTTCGCAAGCGCCCAAATTGATGCACTCTTGTGCCATTCTTGTAGGATTCGCAGATGGCCGCCATTTTATTTGGCGTGTTCACGGTCAACACTTATGGCCATCCCTCTGACATTTCCCTTTTTACTCAACTTACACGACGTACAATCTACTTTAGACTTCGAATCCGGCAGCACTTTTCCAAGAGTAAAGGGTAAACTAGGGCAAAAGGGTAATGGGTAATATTTTGAACCAACCGTTTTTGCTGAAGTGCTTGTAGCAGCCATTAATTCCTATTACACCCTGTTGAAATGGCGAGAACTCGATTGCATGGTCCAAGAAATTGTTGTGTTTATAATTAATCTTTTTGTGGAAGCAATATATATTACGTGTGCCCTATGTAGGCGAGCACAGCAGACCAAATCCCACGAATGGCGCAAAAACGGCAAACTGATATTTTCTGTCTCGCTTGTACTTTGTGGATGCGTTCCCTACGAAAATCTGCATGTAAAACTCAAGACTCGGATCTTTCAGCATGGCAATTCAACACAAAATCCAAAAATGGTTTGCTATTGAAATCTCGCGAATGAATGCAATTAATTAATAACATCCGCAAATAAATACGTTTTAGGATTTTGTGTTCCAATGAAAATCAGAAAGATCGCGATTTTGAAAACGGATTTCCAATCGAACCCACCCCCAAGTTTCTCAATCGAGCACACCCTTTGTTTATTCTTGTGGTGAGTGAGTAAGTTAGCCTATAAAATGAACTAAGCTCCACTCGGGCAAGGTTTTGAGCAGCAACCCGTGTTCGAAATGATATTTTTTTCTCGAATAATATCTGGTGCTCATAGGTAA
>NC_090881.1:16019450-16029450 GCF_036669935.1 Montipora foliosa
ATTATTCGTTCTTAAAAATGGGAATAATAAAGATGAAAAACCTTTACACTAAAATCTTAAAAAATATGTGGAAAAAAACTAAAGAGATCCCATGGAATATGAAACACAGGTTCCACGAGGCAAATCCAAAAATCCCGAGGATAAAGACAAGCTGACTGCGAGACCATTAGGCTCGTAAATGGCTGCGAATCTTCAGGGATAGAGCGCAACCGAGTAAGGGGGTTTCTGGTCCAGCGCCGGACCTCTCGGAGCAAAGTAGAAAACCACTGAACAAACTCAACCCACATGTGACTCCTGTCTTGGAATCGGACTCGGGCCACATTGTTGGGAGGCGATTGCTGTCAACACTGCGCCAACACTGCTCCCCATCATTGCCACAGACACCTTATTCAGTGAGTCTGCGAATCCTATCAATGTGTTCAACTGATCAAGTATCACACGTTTGTTGCACAACACTCTAATTCGCTTAGATATTTGTTTCTACCCATGAGCCTGACATATTTCCGGTTACATCAGCAGTGTCCCAAATTCGCTGCAATGAGCGTAGTCTAATTTATGGTTCTCGTAAACAAACCTGTACAAATTCCTTTCCACGGATCGGTTATTCAAGACATTTTGTGCCTGAAAACTTGACATTGAGAGGGTACGTTTGAAACTGATGATCCTCTAGGGGAATGTCAGTGAACTGTGGAAACATTTTTTCTTTTAATTGTTAGTAGCAGACCTACATTAACCTTAAGGGCCAGTACGAAAATTGACCACCACTAGGCTTAGCCCTGAAACTAAACGGCTAATGAGTGAGAGAAGACGTGCAAAAGCTCTTCGTAATCGTCTCCTGTGATCAATCGAAATTGGCCGAGTATCTAATTGACCGTTGTTTTAAGGCCTGTAAAAATGATAACTATCATTCTTCATTACTTCCAGCAAAATGTTGGCAAGGTTATAGAAACTTCGGATGATCAGTTTATTCAAACGGAAGGGATCACTTGTAGTGCGAGCGATTGTGCATCTACTCCGTCTAAAGAAATATATATATTTTTTCGTGTGTAATGAGCACAATTTGGTAAGGTAAATTTTGTCGTCATTCGCAATTATTAACGGCCAAAGAAACGTTAATGAATACAGAGAAGTGTCAATTTGGCGTTCTTTTAATTTTTAATGTGCTAATTTCGTAATCGGTCCGTAGCTCTTAGCCAGTCACAGCGCTCGTTATCCATAATAATAGGTTTTTCAGGTAGAAGATGTATTTGCAAAATTAATAAATTATAACTTGGTAACTTAAACAGGGACGGATGCAGAAATGACAGAAAGAGGGGGTCGAAGAAATTGCGGCGAGAGCGCACCTCCCCCCTACATGCCCTCTATCCGAAAAATTCACGTTAGTCAAGATGCATTTGAAATACGAAAGGCTCTGAAACTGAACTAATCATCATTCTCTGAAGTAAAATCGCCTGATGCACACTGTACCACTTGAAAGTCGGTTGGGTCATACAGAAGCTCTTTAAATACAGGGGGGAAAAGGGGAGAGGGGGCAACCCCCCCCCCCCCCCCCCCCGCCCCTAAATCCGCCCCTGTTAAAAGTGATGTTTGCAGCAGCACGTACATTTTTAGGGTCTTGTGTCACGGCGGTCGAGTCGGTTTTGTGTAGTTTAACCAAATACGTGCTTTTACTCCCTTTGCAACTTAAGGTCAACCGCAGAAATGACAACACTGACAACTCAAGCCAAAGACACATCCAAATAGTTCAAACTAGTGCTTCATGATTTTATTATTTCATCAATGGTACAAACTGGCTTAGTTCAATTCAGTGAGGCTGGTTCTGTTTGTCTGTGCACATCACGGTAAACACTAACGAGAAACAATAAAATTGCGAGAAAAAAACTGTAATCATGGCGGGAATCTAAATATAGTTAGCCACAGTAACTGCAGTTGCTTTTTATTTTCACATGTACCAGGCAAATACATCAACACAAGTAGTGCCAGAGTTGGCTCCCTCACCACAGTTTACCCAGTCCTGTCCATACCATATCTGCAATTCCTGGTTCTTTAACAAACTTATTGGATTGGAATGGATGTTTAGAACAAGCTCTGATGATCCTTGATTAATTCCTTCGAGAACGTAAAAGTGCTTTTCTGGGTTGCAGAAACTCGTCGTTTTCATATCTTTCTCTGTTGGCAGAAGGGCTGTTTTGTTGGCATTTGTGATGATCGTCATAAATGTGTTGTTTGCATAGTAAAATGAGTTGGTACAGCTCCAGTAGGAAGCACCAGTAACGCTGTTGCATTTGATGGATCCGCTTCTGTGCAAGAGCTTCATGGCCGTTACATTTCCAGTTTTAGTCATGTGGAAGGCACCGTATTGATCATCTCGAGCTCCAAAGCAAACCGGATCTTCGTTGATTTTTTGCCACTCCTCTGAAAATAAGAAAGTTATTTTATTTTCAATGTTAGTTATGTTTCGCTTTGTGACACACATTTTTGGACCAGTGCAACATCATCCACAACAAAAATTGTCATGAAAAAAATCAATTAAACAAAGGAATAGCTTAAACAAACAACTGCCTTGAATGGGTGTATGACCTTTCCATTGCAAGCCGAGAATTCGAGATGAAATCTGGTCTCTTTGTGACTCACTGTCCTGTTCTAATTGCAATATTTTGTACCTGCATCGTGGCAGTTGCCTACGCGAAACTTGCCTTCTTTAGCCACTACGCACTCTCTCTTGTAAGTTTAATCTTTTATTATCATGTCCTTCTTCTTTTTTTTTTCGTTTAGTTTATTATAAGTGTGAATAATAAACTTCAACTTGAAATCGATCTTAAAGGGGCAGTGTCACGTCATTGCATCAGTATAAACCAAAAACTAATGCTGTAGTTTTGATACCAATAACAGGGCCGTAGCCAGTATGAGGCAAACCGAGGCACTTGCCTCAGTCATTTTTTCGTGATTCTTTAAAATAAAGGGTGATGCCAGTGTTGTCTTTAAAATGGACTCATCATAAACACCTAGAATCCCTACGTAGAGAATTTAACCATGGTCACATTGCCTCAGTCATATTTTTTTTCTGGCTACGGCCCGGAATAACCATTAAAGTGCACTGAAGCTATTCTCTTGTTTTAGCCAAGGATGGACAGGATGTAAATCGATTGATACGTGAAAAAATTGGCCAATTTTTTCAAGTTTGGAGGAGGTGTCTTGAGAAAGTCGCCAAAAATTAATACGGATAGCTCTTTGCGCCATAAATATAATTTATATCTTGTTAGTGGGTTGTCAGGAGTGATTTTCATGTCAGCTAATGTACTAATTGAGATTTTGACCTAAAAACAGCGAAATTAGCATTACATTGCCCCTTAAATGGTTCTATTCTTTAGTCTGAAAACAGGATGTTTTCGTCGGGAGACTAAAAGAAAAATATTTCCAGTCGAGCTGTTATATGGCAGACATGTTGTGCCTAAAGAGTTCAATGTCAAAAGATCTATCCGGTGAAGAAGTCAACAATTTGTTGTATTCAAATGACTTTCTTTATGAGAATGGTCATAGCTGCTCGAAGGAAGGAACTGAAGAATTTTCAAAGACGCCTGCGGAAAAGCTCCAGGTTTGCCGCACATTACTTTCTTATTTCATTTGTTGAGTTACTTTGCGAGTTATCCTGCGGGCAGAGTCTCTTTCGATTTTCCTAGATACGTCGGGAAGGGGAAAGTAGACTCTGCTCTCCGCCTCCACATTCTTTGATTTGCCGCTCATCCAAAGAATTGGATGAGTCAGTCCAGTTTCAACTTGTCAAACCTGATTTTCTAATTTTTGCGCATGATCAATCGCCACGCGTCATCAATATTTTGAAACTTACAACAGCATGGCAATTTTAACTGTTAGAATTCCTATGAGTTTTTCCTGTGTGTCGGTTACAGAAACTAGTCTGACAGAAACCTATACATTTTTCAGTAAAAAAAATGAAATGGCATTTTAAGAGTATGGACTATCTTGAGTTTCCAATGAAATGATTCCTTGATTGTCGTGTGTTTGCCAAAGTTGTTCGAAAATATCCCGACTGTTTGTTTTCGTTTTGTGGTTTTGTGGCTACTGTCACGCGTGACTGACACCGAATACATTTAAATTTTTAACGCATGCTCAATACGAAATGTGGAGGCGGCGAGCAGAGTTTACTTTCGTCTTCCAACTTATCTAGGAAGATCGAGAGAGACTCTGCTCGCAGGGTACTTACGAGTGCATGGCGTCAAACCTTAGTAGGAGATCTTCAAAGATAGATTTGCCGCATGATTTTACAAAAAGAGTACTCCTAACTAGCATTGACCTTGACAAGTAGCCTGGATCACCTGACCGGCATTTTCATCTGAATATATCCAGTGCTTGCTGTCAGCAACTTTGTTTCCTTCACTTGCTTTGATTTCAGCGCACGATTTAGCGGGAAACTCTTGAATTGAGCCCAATGGCACTGCAGGCGAAATGTACAAAACTTCTATAACTATCAGCGTAATATGAATGATGAGTGGTAGCAACCTGGTACGGACCCAATATTGATGATCTTTTGATAATCCTTTGTTTTAACTAAGATTTAGAGGCTTTCGACTCAGCAAAAGTCCACGAAACCACTTTAATACACTCTTTTTTTTTTATCAGAACTCTTTTATAAGATCGTTCAGGCCGAGACGATGAACCAAATTGTTAAGAACTTACTAAGAAAGTAACCAGGCTGAGAGAGAGTGAAGAACGTCTGTTTCATTTTGCTCATTTCAGTGCTTTGTTTTGTCTTTGTGGTTAGCATAAATAAAGGTAAATAAATGGAAAACTGTAGTCTAACAGGACAATTAACTTTTTTTTAACATCATCAATGCATTTTCTTTTATTGTATGATACACAACCCAACCTTAAAGGACATTTAAGAACCTTTCCCTCTTAAGAACTGTAAAGCCTCTGTTCCCAAATTAGACGTTTTTATATATAAACAAGAGGCTACGGGTAGCCTAAACTTTGTTCGAAGGAATTTTAACCAATTGCCTTTAAAATTTACAGTATTTCAATAATGTTTTATGTTACGATATCTTGGTCAATTTATAGTTCAATTCCGTAGTCCGAAATCCGAAGTGCAAACTCCACATCCGTGACCCAACCATATTGTTAAGTGTGATCGTAGAACAGTTGTTCACATTTAAATCTGTTACGGCGTTGACTCCAATCAAAACCAGTAAACAGATGCTTTAAAAGTTTCTACGATGGTATTTAAAAATAGTTAATACCTTTTCTGAACAATAACAGCCGAATTATAAAATTACATAATTCGGCGCGGTAAGATATGTTACCGAGTCATACGGCAACGAAAACACAAAAACTCGTTTCCGGTCACGCACACAATTCTTTAATGCACATTTCCCCGTTACTCTGTCGCGTAGTCGTCCGTGTTTTAGAGGTCATGGCGCTTGCCTTTAAATGAGGAGATACCGAGTTCGAATCCTACTTGGGCTGCCTTCTACGAGACCAAGAGCACAGGAGCCCCAGATTCATGAGCTCCTGGCGAGACAAAAGAATTTTACGCATGCGCAGCCAAAGCGCGACCCCAACTCCCCCCAGCGTCAAAAAAACGGAGTGAATTTATCCGAGTCAAACTCATTCCCAACCACAGATGCCACACGTCAAACGGAGATAGACCCTTTACCCAGTTACTTTCAAACAGAATCGCTTCTTAAAATTCCTTAGATAAATGATTAATGCTCCATACCTCTGTTGAATGCTCGCTTGATGAAGAATCGCGTTGAATCGGGTAAAAAGTCTTCGGGCCTGTTGGCTTCTTTCGTTCTTTTGTTCAGCTCGCAAATGTTTCTGCCAATGATGACATTGTAGCTTTGGCACCTGACATCCTGGTCACATATCAAGTAACACCCCCCCCCCCCCCCCCCCGCCCCCTAAATCCGCCCCTGTTAAAAGTAATGTTTGCAGCAGCACGTACGTTTTAAGGGTCTTGTGTCACGGCGGTCGAGTCGATTTTGTGTAGTTTAACCAATTACTTGCTTTTACTCCCTATGCAACTTAAGGTTAACCGCAGAAATGACATGTAACAACAAAACTCAAATCGATCACACCTCCAAATAGTCCAAACTAGTGCCTCATGATTTTATTATTTCAACAATGGTACAAACTGGCTTAGTTCAATTCAGTGAGGCTGGTTCTGTTTGTCTGTGCACAACACGGTAAACACTGACGAGAAACAATAAACTAGCGAGAAAAAATTGTAATCATGGCGGAAATCTAAATATTTAGCCAGAGTAACTGCAGTTGCTTTTACTGCAAACTTAGGTGTTATTGTCACATGTACCAGGCAAATACATCGACACAAGTAGTGCCACTGTTGCCAAGCTCTAAACAATTCGCCCGGTCCTGTCCATACCATATCTGCAATTCCTGGTTCTTCAACAAATGTAATGGACTGGAATGGCTGCTTAGAACAAGCTCTGTTGATCCTTGCTTAATTCCTTCAAGAACGTAGAAGTGCTTTGTATCTTTGCATTCTCCGAAATCGAACATTTTCAGATCTTTCTCTGTTGGCAGGAGGGCTATTTCGTTGGCATTTGTGATGATCGTCATAAACGTGTTATTTTTATAGGCTGGGTTGGTACAGCTCCAGTAGGAAGCATTGTAAGCGGGGTTGCATTTGACGGATCCGCTTCTGTGCACGAGCTTCATGGCCTTTACATTTCCAGTTTTAGTCATGTGGAAGGCACCGTATTGATCATCTCGAGCCCCAAAGCAAACTGGATCTTCGTTAATTTTTTGCCACACCTCTGAACATAAAAACAATTCGTCTATTACCAAAATAAGTTATATTTCGCTTTGTTATACATTATACCAGTGCAGCAACACCAACAACAAAAATTGTCATGAAAGCAATCAACCAAACAAAGGAATAGGGTGTATGACCTTTCTTTGCAAGCCGAGAATTCGAGATGAAACCTGGCCTCTTTGTGGCTCACTGTCCTGTTCTAATTGCAATATTTTGTACCTGCACCGTGGTAGTTGCCTACTCGAAATCTTGGCTTCTTTAGCCACTACGCACTCTCTCTTGTAAGTTTAATCTTTTATTGTCATGTCCTTCTCCTTTTTTTTTTTTTCGTTTAGTTTATTATAAGTGTGAATAATAAACTTCAACTTGAAATCGATCTTAAAGGGGCAGCGTCACGCCATTGCATCAGTATAGACCAAAAACTAATGCTGTAGTTTTGTTACCAATTATAACAGGGCCGTAGCCAGTATGAGGCAAACCGAGGCACTTGCCTCAGTCATTTTTTCGTGATTCTTTAAAATAAAGGCTGATTCCAGTGTTGTCTTTAAATGGACTCATCATAAGCACCTAGAATCCCTACGTAGAGAATTTAACCATGGTCACATTGCCTCAGTCACTTTTTTTTTCTGGCTACGGCCCTGAATAACCATGAAAGTGCACTGAAGCTATTCTCTCTTGTTTTAGCCAAGTATGGAGAAGATGTAAATCCATTGAAACGTGAAAAAATTGGCCAATTTTTTCAAGTTTGGAGGTGTCTCGAGAAAGTCGCCAAAAATTAATACGGATAGCTCTTTGTGCCATAAATATAATTTATATCTTGTTAGTGGGTTGTCAGGAGTGATTTACGTGTAAGCTAATGTACTAATTGAGATTTTGACCTAAAAACAGCGAAATTAGCATTACATTGCCCCTTAAATGGTTCTATTCTTTAGTCTGAAAACAGGATGTTTTCGTCGGGAGACTAAAAGAAAAATATTTCCAGTCGGGCTGTTATATGGCAGACATGTTGAGCCCAAAAGAGTTCAATGTCAAAAGAATTATCCGGTGAAGAAGTCAACAATTTGTTGTATTCAAATGACTTTCTTTATGAGAATGGTCATAGCTGCTCGAAGGAAGGAACTGAAGAATTTTCAAAGACACCTGCGGAAAAGCTCCAGGTTTGCCGCACATTACTTTCTTATTTCATTTGTTGAGTTACTTTGCAAGTTACCCTGCGGGCAGAGTCTCTTTCGATTTTCCTAGATACGTCGGGAGGAGGAAAATAGACTCTGCTCTCCGCCTCCACATTCTTTGATTTGCCGCTCATCCAAAGAATTGGATGAGTCAGTCCAGTTTCAACTTATCAAACCTGATTTTTAATTTTTGCGCGTGATCAATCGCCACGCGTCATCAATATTTTGAAACTTACAACAGCATGGCAATTTTAACTGTTAGAATTCTTATGAGTTTTTCCTATGTGTCGGTTACAGAAACTAGTCTGACAGAAACCTATACATTTTTCAGTAAAAAAAATGAAATGGCATTTTAAAAGTATGGACTATCTTGAGTTTCCAATGAAATGATTCCTTGATTGTCGTGTGTTTGCCAGAGTTGTTCGAAAATATCCCGACTGTTTGTTTTCGTTTTGTGGTTTTGTGGCAACTGGTCACGTGTGACTGACACCGAATAAATTTTTAACGCATGCTCAATACGAAATGTGGAGGCGGCGAGCAGAGTTTACTTTCGTCTTCCAACTTGTCTAGGAAGATCGAGAGAGACTCTGCTCGCAGGGTACTTACCAGTGCATGGCGTCAAACCTTAGTAGGACATCTTCAAAGATAGATTTGCCGCATGATTTTACAAAAAAAGTACTCATAACTAGCATTGACCTTGACAAGTAGCCTGGATCGCCTGACCAGCATTTTCATCTGAATATATCCAGTGCTTGCTGTCAGCAACTTTGTTTCCTTCACTTGCTTTGATTTCAGCGCACGATTCAGCGGGAAGCTCTTGAATTGAGCCCAATGGCACTGCAGCCGAAATGTACAAAACTTCATTAACTATCAGCGTAATATGAATGATGAGTGTAGCAACCTGGTACGGACCCAATATTGATGATCTTTTGATAATCCTTTGTTTTAACTAAGATTTAGAGGCTTTCGAATCAGCAAAAGTCAACGAAACCACTTTAATACACTCTTTTTCTTTTATCAGAACCCTTTTATAAGATCGTTCAGGCCGAGACGATGAACCAAATTGTTAAAAACTTACTAAGAAAGTAACCAGGCTGAGAGAGAGTGAAGAACGTCTGTTTCATTTTGCTCATTTTAGTGCTTTGTTTTGTCTTTGTGGTTAGCATAAATAAAGTTAAAATAAATGGAAAACTGTAGTCTAACAGGACAATTAACTTTTTTTTAACATCAACAATGCATTTTCTTTTATTGTATGATACACAACCCAACCTTAAAGGACATCTAAGAACCTTTCCCTCTTAAGAACTGTAAAGCCTCTGTCCCCAAATTAGACGTTTTTCTTTATAAACAAGAGGCTACGGGTAGCCTAAACTTTGTTCGAAGGAATTTTAACCGATTGCCTTTAAAATTTACAGTATTTCAATAATGTTTTATGTTACGATATCTTGGTCAATATATAGTTCAATTCCGTAGTCCGAAATCCAAAGTCCAAACTCCACAATCCGTGACCCAACCATATTGTTAAGTGTGATCGTAGAACAGTTGTTCACATTTAAATCTGTTGTTACGGCGTTGGCTCCAATCAAAACCAGTAAACAGATGCTTTAAAAGTTTCTATACCTTTTCTGAACAATAACGGCCGAATTATAAAATTCTATAATTCGGCGCGGTAAGATGTGTTACCGAGTCATACGGCAACGAAAACACAAAAACTCGTTTCCCGTCACGCACACAATTCTTTTTCCCCGTTACTCTGTCGCGTAGTCGTCCGTGTTTTAGAGGTCATGGCGCTTGCCTTTAAATGAGGAGATACCGAGTTCGAATCCTACTTGGGCTGCCTTCTACAAGACCAAGAGCACAGGAGCCCCAGATTCATGAGCTCGTGGCGAGACAAAAGAATTTTACACATGCGCAGCCAAAGCGCGCCCCCCTCTCCCCCCAGCGTCCAAAAACGGAGTGAATTTATCTGAGTCAAACTCATTCCCAACCACAGATGCCAGACGTCAAACGGAGATAGACCCTTTACCCAGTTACT
>NC_090881.1:16034450-16036950 GCF_036669935.1 Montipora foliosa
AGCTGTTTCCTCGATGAGCTCTGAAGCCCTTGGCCTTTTGGATTGCGATCGGGTGGTGGGTGCGGAACGCTTCTTGGGTGGCATAACTTAGCGATAAGAACATGTCAGTTAACTTCCTGAGACTATCAAGGTCGAATTAAGTTAAGATTGCTCCGAGGGGCGGTACCATAAAAACGCGATGGCAATGTAGGAAAATTATCTAGCCAAGATAAAAGGGTGTGAAAAACCAAATTCCAAGGAAGATTAGAAATATAAAGCACGCACAGGCTACCGAGTGAATAGGGCACACCCTATAAGAAGTTAGGGCGGCCGGATAAGGATTGTACACTCGTACGGCAACTGGCGGCAAAAAAATGCAAAAAATAGTGCTTAAACCACATAAAAACAAAATCATAATATTCTGGGTCCTACCAGAACCAAACAACTAAAACAGTGTACAGCCAGTGTCATGATCAGATAAGCTGCAACGCTAAACAGTAAAATCAAAGGCTGACACGCAGCCAGTGTCGCGCGCAAATACGCAACGACCAAGCATTAAAATCAAAGGCTGACACGCAGCCAGTGTCGCGCGCAAATACGCAACGACTAAACATTAAAATCAAAGGCTGACACGCAGCCAGTGCCGTGCGCAAATACGCAACGACCAAGCATTAAAATCAAAGGCTGACACGCAGCCAGTGTCGCGCGCAAATACGCAACGACTAAACATTAAAATAAAAGGCTGACACGCAGCCAGTGCCGTGCGCAAATACGCAACGACCAAACATTAAAATCAAAGGCTGACACGCAGCCAGTGCCGTGCGCAAATTAACCGCAACGACTAGAATAAAACGACAAAGGCTGACACAAACAGAATTCAGCTTGGTCCACAAATTAACATTACTGCATAACATTTGAGCGAAAGGAATAGTAGCAACAAAGAATTACTGGTTGCCATCGCTAGTAAAAACTCGAAGAGATTTAAGTACCGCTCCCCGGAGACTGCGGTATAACTTAAATTGCCCCCTACTATTTAAGTGAATGCCATCCGCAGAAAAGAAACTATTGCATGCCCTCCAAAAACCCCTATGGCCCCAGTATATGGCATAAGGGATAGGCTCCAAGACCACCCGGAGATATCGTGTTAAAATATCGACTCTTTGGTTGAAAGCCACAGCTGCACGTCGACGGATAGTCTGGCATACGCATACACCCCTTACGCCGTACGAATCATGCAGCAAGTGCACAAAATCCTCCAAGGCAGAGCCCACTTGCAAAGGAGGACAAGATGTTAAATCATTAGTGCCAAGTTGCACAATAACTATATCTGGGCGAAACGAGTGAAGGATGTGTAGATCGAACTTGACCGTTTTAGCGATTGTGCGCCCCCCAATTCCATGCCAGCTAATGAGGGCGGACGCCGACAAATGGAACGTTAAATCCAAATGCCCAGAGTCACTTTCAATGAAATCATGTAAGCGACGAATAAACGAATGGCCTAGAATTAAAACGCGAGGTGTACCCATATTAGACTACCCGTCGGAAGAGCTCCGGAATTAAGGGAAAAGAAATCAAAGTGAATGAACTCTAGAAATAATGCAAGACAAAATAACAAAGGAACTAAAGGGAACTTGCCTGAAAGAACAATACAACTGAACGCTAAAAGGCAGAGAAGTTCTTCTTGCGATGATGGCAATAGTAGAAAGGGGCCGCGTGTACGAGATAATCGACCTTTTGTACTTAACTTTAACACGCGCCCATTTTTCATTGGACAGGAGACTTCCATAGCTGCCAGATTAGAGCACAACCCGCAAACTGATAAGACAACGGAAATGCCTCGCGATAAAATAACATTATGCTTTCGGTCAACGGCATAATGTTTGTTTTTGGTCTGGCTTCTTTCGTTCTGTTGTTCAGCTCGCAAATTTTTCTTCCAATGATGACATTGTAGCTCTGGCACCGGACATCCTGGTCACATGTCAAGTAACATTCCCCTGGAAATTGATCCCTGACTGTTTTAAAAGTGTGGCCTTTAAGAAACATCCCATAAACAGAGTATTCGCCGTGACAATCTTGATTAGCTGCCCTAATAAGACCAATCCTTGTCATCAGAAAAACAGCTGAGAACCAAAATCGCGGGTTCATCTTGTTGATGTAGACTTTGCGAAATATTGCCCTGCAAGTGAGTAGTGTGAAATTTAGTCTTTACTGAAATTGTTACCGCTTTTTAAGGCTGTGGGCCCAAGTTAAAGCGATCGTTTGTTGTTCAGCACATTAGTTTTAAATGAAGAAAACTGCAATGAACCAACGAAAACCGATCACAGTTCACTGACAGATAACAAAATTTTAATTTTGCGTCACACCAACACGATCTCTTCCTGAAATGAAGGATTATCCTTCATTGTCAGCTTGCCTTAAATGAAGTATTATCCTTCATTTTGATCACTCTGTCCCAGGACTTGCGGTATGAAAAAGAAAAGAAAAAACTAAAGGCAGCCGCTGGACAGGATTTGAACTCGGC